>NW_021604791.1:5222864-5237864 GCF_004785775.1 Grammomys surdaster
ATGGGGATGGGGATGGGGATGGGGATGGGGATGGGGATGGGGATGGGAATGGGGATAAGGACATCCTCATGGAGACAAGGGAGCAGGGAGGGGTATGGGATGTGGAACAATCAGAGGGTGGACCAGGAAGGGAATAAAAGCTGGAGTGTAAAAAAACATAAATAAAATAAATAAGTAAAATAAAAGATAAAGAAAGAAAGAAAGAAAGAAAGAAAGAAAGAAAGAAAGAAAGAAAGAAAGAAAGAAAGGAAGGAAGGAAGGAAGGAAGGAAGGAAGGAAGGAAGGAAGAAAGAAAACAGAATGAACTCGGTATTAGCTGGCTACATCCGAGACATTCTTGCCCTGGAAAGCTTGTGGCAACACAGCCCCTGGAATCAGATAGGCAATTGTCACTTTCCTTCCTGTTCACCTATTCCAGTTGCCCAGGCTCAACCCCCCAGCTCACTAGCTGACCACTGCCTGGCTCGGTCTCTCTTCTTTTTCTCCATTCCCTGTAAACCCCACCCATCCTTGTGGCACACCCAGCTTTTTTAATTTCTACAGATCCTCACTCATTTAGCCCATCTCTATTTCATTATGTCAACTCCAAATACCCTGACACAGAGACTCAAGACCCCTATGAAAGAGTTAGGAGGATTGAAGGAGCTGAAAAGGAGGGCAGCCCCATAGGAAGACCAAGTCAACTAACCCAAACTGCTGTGATCTCTCAGAGACTAAGCCACCAGTCAAAGAACACTCATGGGCTGATCCAAGGCCCTAGGTATATATGTAGCAGAGGAGCACCCTCTCAGAGGTAAAGAAGAAGGGGATGAGTTTAAGAATTCTGTCATCCCCTTCCCCACGTCCTGCCTTTTTGTGTTTATAAACCCTGTGTGAATGAGTATAAATTACAATTTGAAAAAAATAAATAAATTATATTAAAAAAATAAAAGAATTCTGGGCAGAGGTACCAAGAAGTAGAACAACATTTGGGAGGTAAATAAATAAAATAATAATTTTTTCAAAAGAGAAAAAAAAACAAAAGAATTTTGATTCAAGACGTGATTTCTCGATGGAGATTCTAAAAACCTGCACCAATGTTCTACAAACTTTAAGAAACTCAGATGGAACACAGACTACTACATCCAGCAAAACTTTCAAGCACATTAGATGGAGAAAGAAAGACATTGCAAGATTAAAAACCAAATGTATGAGGTATCTACAAATACAGCTCTACAGAAGGCACTAGAAGGAAAATTTCAACCACCCAGAAAAACACAAGAAATAAAGAATCTCTGACACACAAATCAAAGTGGATCAGTGGTGAGAAGCAACCCCACACCACAACCAAAACAAACCAACAAACAAACAAACAATTAGAAGCAGCAAACACTGTTCATTGGTAACTCTCAACACTAGTGGTCTCTGTCCCCACCCCATACCCAAAAAGACACTGACTAAAAGACTGGATACAAAAAAAACAAATTTCCTTCCTCTGCTGTATTCAAAAAATAAACCTTAAGATCAAGGATAGACATCCCCTCAGGGCAAAAACCGAAGATAGAAATGCCGGATCTATCTGATGTCATCAACAAAGACAAACAAAAGCTTATAGTCCATCAAAGAGATAATTTAAAACAAATGTATAATTTTCTTGATATATAACAGCTACCAAAGTTGATTCAAGATCAGGTAAGCAGTTTAAACAGACCTATAATCCCTAGTGACATAGAAGCTGTAATTAAAAGGCACCCAACCAAATAAAGCCTGGGGCCAGATGGGTTTTAGCACAGAATTATACCAGCTTTTCAAAGAAGTAATTCTAATACTCTTGAAATTATTAGACAAAATAGAAACAGAAGGAACATTATCTAGTTCTTTTTATAGCACTAGTTCCCTGATACCTAAACCACACAAAGAAAGAATTATGGATGAATTTCCCTTATGAACATAGATCCAGACATTTACATTAAAAAAATACTTGCAAACTTGGTCCAAGAATACATAATAAAGATCAAAGATCATTCACTATGATCAAGTAGATTTCATACCCGGGATTCAGTAATGGTTCAACATACTTAAATTAATAAATGTAATTCATAGTATAAAAAGATGGAAAGACAAAACCCACATGATAATCTCATTTGTTGTACAACAGGCCTTTGACAAAATCCAACATCACATCATGATAAAAGTCTTAGAGAAAGTATGGATCCAAGTATATACCTCAAAATAATAGAGGTGATATCAACCTAAATAGAGACAAGCTTAATGCATTTCAGCTAAAATCAGGAACAAGACAATGTTGTCCACTCTATATATACGTATTCAATATAGCGCTAGAAGTCTTAGACTGGTAAGACAACTAAAGAAAAACAGTGGGATATAAATAAGAAGGGGAGAAATCAAAGTATCATTTATTGTAGATAATATGATTGCATTCCTAAGTGACTACAAGTATTGTACAAAAATATCCTATATCTGATAAACATTTTCAACAAAGCATCATGACACAAAATTTATACACAAAAGTAATAGACTTTTTATATACAAGTGACAAATGACTGAGAAAGTAATCAGGGAAACAGTAATTTTCAACAAAATGTCTCAGAAAGGATTAAAATGTTTTGGAGTAACTGTTAACAAGCAACTGAAAGACTTGTATGATAAAAACTTTAAGGCATGGTAGAAAGAAATTGAAGATATCAAGGGATAGAAAGAGCTGCTATTCTCAATGAATTAGTAGGATTAACGTATTTCAAAATGGTCATCATATCAAAAACAATTTATATCTCCATCAAAATCCAACACAATTATTCACAGAACTTGAAAGAACAATTTTCAGCTTCATATGGAAACAAGAAAAATTCAGGCTAGCTAAAGCAATCCTGAATAATAAAAGAACTGTTGGGGTATCAATGATCCCAGACCTCAAACTGTATGACAGAACTATAATAATAAAAGCAACAGGGTATTGGTATAAAAATAGAAATATTGATGAATGCAAATGAATTAAAAACAGATATAAGTACAAACACCAATGGATACGAAGAATTTGAGAAAGAAGCTAGAAATGCTCACTAGGAAAAGGCAGCATCTTCAACCAATGGTTCTCATCAAATCAGATGGCTAACTGTAGAAGAATGCAAACAGGGCCATACTGATAAAGCTCAACTCCAAATAGATTAAAGACCTAAATAGAATGCCAGATACATTGACTCTGATAGAAAAGAAAATGAGCAATAGTATTGAACTCATTGAAACAGGACTTTCTAAACACCAATAGCACAGGCACTAAGGTAAACCATTAATAAATTGGATATTATGCATGCCAAAGGACACCATAATTCAGAAAATGTGATAGGCTACTGAATGGAAGAATAATTTTACCAACTCCATGTCCAATAAGAGGCTAATATCTAAAGTATATAAGGAACCAAGCAAGCTGGACATTGATAAAATAACCCAATTAAAATTGGGTTATAGATCAAAATAAAATTCTCAAAAGAAGAACTACAAATGACTGAGGAGGAGGGTGACCCTGTAAGAAAACCAGCAGTCTCAATTAACCCGGACTCCTGAGATCTCTCAAACACTGGACCACCAACCAGGCAGCATACACCAGCTGATATGAGGCCTCTAAAACATATACATCAGAGAGGACTGCCAGATCTGGACTCAGTCAGAGAAGATGCACCTAACCCTTGAGAGACTTGGGGGCCCAGGGAGTGGGGAGGGCTGATGAGGGAGATATCCTTTTTGGAGATGAGTGGGGAGGAGATGTGGGATGAGGAACAGCCAGAGGGTGGACTGGGAGAAGGGGAATAATGTCTGGACTGTAAAATAAAGGATTAAAGAATACATACATACATACATACATACATACATACATACATACATACATAAAAATATTTAAAAAGAAATATTCAAAATCCTTAGTCATCAGGAAAATGCAAATCAAAACCACTTGATAGTTCATCTTACACCAGTCAGATGGCCAGTATCAGTGTTAAAAATGACATTTCTTGCTAGTAAGTCGTGGAGTAATAGGAACATTCAAACTTTGCTGATATGAGTAAGAATTTGTACAGCCAATGTGGAAATTAGTTTGTCAGTTTTTAGGAACCTGAAATTCAATCTCCCTCAAGATCCATCTATACCACTCTTGGACATACACACTAAGTATGCTCCATCCTTCTTTGAGGCTAGACAAGGCAGCCAAGTTAGAGGAAAGGGACCCAAAGGTAGTACCACACAAAGGCCAAGGTGCACAATTTATGTAAAAAGCCTTGGTTTGTCCCAAGCATGCTCTGTAGTTGGCAGCTCAGTCTCCATGAGCTTTTATAAACCCAAGTTAGCTAGTTCTGCAGGTTTTTATGTGGTGTCCCTGATGCCTCTGGCTCCCCCTATTCCACAGGATTCCCCAAACTCCACTTAATGTTTGGTTGTGGGCCTCTTCATCTGTTTCCATTGCTATGTGAAGCTTCTTGGATGACAGTTATGAGAGGTCCCTGAGTGCAAGGAGAGTATTACAATAGTGTTAGGGATGGCGATACCTCCAGAAGTTCTTTAACGTACATAATTGTTTTAGCAATCTTGGGATTTTGTTTTTCCATATAAAGATGAGAATTATTCTTTCAAGGTCTGTAAAGAATTGTCTTGGAATTTGTTGGGAATTTCATTGAATTTGTAGATTGTTTTTGGTAAGATGGTCTTTTTTCCTATATTAATCCTATGGACTCATGAACATGGGGATCTTTCCATGTTGTGATATCTTTCTTAATTTCTTCCTTCAATAACTCGAAGTTCTTGTTATACAGGTCTTTCATTTGCTTGGTTAGAATTACACCAAGATATTATTTGTGGCTATTGTGAAGGGTGCTGGTTCTGTAATTTTTTTTCCTCAGTCCATTTATCCTTTGTATAAAGGAGGGCTACTGATTCTTTTTAGTTAGTTTTGTATCTAGCTTCTTTGCTGAAGATGTTTATCTATTTCCACTTTGAAGTCTTAGACATTTTTATTCATTTCTTTCACCTGTTTGTATTTTCCTATATGTCTTTAAGATAATTGTTCATTTCCTCTATCATCTTAATGAGTTTTGATTTACGGTAATTTTCTTGTGATTCACCTCTGTTAGGCTACCCAGGGCTTGCTGTAGTAAGATAGCTGGGCTCTGCTGTTTTCATATTGTCCTGGTTCATATTGATTGGGTTATTACACACTGACCTATAGCCATCTGTGTTTTGAAATTATTATAGGGTCAGATGCTGATTTTCAGTTTATTTTCATTGGATGGGTAGGGTTTGGATGTCACACACCTACCACCCCTTGGTTTCTGTGTCCTTTTCCTTCTGGCCTGAGTGGCCTGGGATTGTGGTGGCTAGAGAGTCTTCGGATTAACTAGGATGTCTCCCCTGGGGATTTTGTGGAATGTGTGCTTTGTGGGGTTTGGGGTGCTAACTTTACCTCTGGGTTCTTGACCACTAGGAAAGCAGAGTTGTAGGCTAAAAAATTCAGTACAGGGACAGGGTGAAGTTTGTCACTGTTGGATTATCCTGGTTGTCCCTATTACTGAAGACAACACCTACAAAATTCATTGAAAATAGAAAAGTCATACTGTTGCCTACCTAGAGCCTTCACCTTTACTGACTAGTGTTCATGTTTTTCAACAGTACTCTGCACACAACCAAAGCATAAAGGAAAACAGTGATCCCACTACAAACCCTTAATATGCAGTGGTGACTTGCTTGAAAATACCTGAATACAATAGTGGGACAAAGCTTGCAAGACTAACCAAACGATATCTGATTAGATTGAAGGCCATTCCATGAGATAGATCCTGTATTTGTTCAGTTGACAAAGAACTTAAGACTAGATATGCCAGGTAGCTGGGGGAATCCAAATCCTAATGTTCTACTAAAGGAAGCCAGCAATGAAATAACTCCTAGTGACATTAAGCTCTACTCAGAGTTCAGTAGCTTTGCTCACTCATCATCATCAGAGAAGCTTCCTCCTACCGTACACAGGAAGAAATACAGAGACCCACATACAGGAAATACGCAGAGAATGAAAGACCATGGAACACTCAGTGCTAATTAGGAAGTCTACCAAATCTCTCACTTCAGTGCTCTGCAAACCCTGTAGGAGAGGGAGCAGAAATGAACAAAGAGCCAGAGGGGATGAAGGAAATAAAACCATCTAAATACAGGACTAATTCACACATGAACTCACAGAGAATGAGGCAGAATAAACAAGACTGCACAGGTCTGGGGCAGATGTGGTCACAGTGCTGAGAGGGGAAGTGGACACAAGCCACCATAACTAACCCAGACACTATCTTCATTGATAACTGCTTGTCAAAAAAAAAATGGTTTTCTCCCAAAGAGTGTCACTGGCAAAACAAGCCTCTTTTAAGGTCATATCCTATTTCAGCAGTAGGCCAACACAAAAGTTATTTTAATGGCATTTTAGGAAGTTCATTGTCTCAAAATGAATTGTCAAGGCTGTTTTGTTTTGGGTACATATTATGTTTTCCTGTTCTGTTTTTATGAGGTTTCTGTGTGAGTGAATATGTGTATCCCTATGTCTGTATGTGTTAAGCTTTTTCTCTCCATTCTTCTTCTACTTGTTTTTTCTTCTGTTCCTATAATAGTTTGTTGTTTATTTTATCTTGGTTTACCAGTTTGTATTCTAATGAGAAATAAAGGTGTGAATTTGGGTGAGGAAGGGAGAGGATCTGAGGGGATTTGGGGGAGAGGAGAGCATAATCAGAAAATAAATCTTATAATCTTTGTAAATATATATATATATATATATGAATAAATATATTTTTTCATTATTTATTATTTACTCAATATTTACTATTAAATTATATATAATTCAAATATGTAATATGGTTATTGAATATATATGCATAGGCATATATATTCAATAAAACATAATGAACTGGAACATTTGTTTCATGTATTGTCCTGCACTAGTGACCCCGCCAAGATATATTATTTTCAATCTTGGGTTTGTATAGATAAACAAGTTAAAATCCTTTGTGTAGTAATAGTATATGCTATAATTAAATTGTTCTTTAGATTAGCCAAAATGATTATCTTAATTTTTATAAGTTACTGATATTCACCATTTCCTACTTTTTCATCGTTTCTTTCTTATAGTGTCTAAGTAGAATGAAGAATTATTCTATAATATTCTTCCCAAGTCATAATTCTATTTTCGGCTATGGTTCATGCGTGCAAATTACCCAAAGAGAAAATAGGGCTTCAAAGTATTTATATAAACAAGGATAAATAAGTAAAAAGACAAAGAATGCAACAAAAAGGCTTTGCATTCTAAAACTTTCTGGTTTACCATGAAACTTGTTAACAATCACAATTCTGATCAGATATTGTCATGATGACCTTTCTGTCATTGTTGCAATTTAGAAAAGACTGATTATTACCCATGATCAAAGCCTTGGTAAAACCCCAAAACTAATATATATGGAAACATTTGCTTGAGACTGTTAACACAGACAACAAACTTAGGCCATTTTTAAAAATCTCTTTTTCATACAAATACTATATATGAAGATACATTTTGAATATTGTTATAAATGAATTATCAGGCAATCCCTAAAGTATTTGTTTTAGAAGAATAACAGCAAGATTATGTTTATACTTGTATCTGAAAGGTTCTGGTTATGAAAGAGCCATGGAAATGTTTAAATGCAAATAAAGAAGAAAAGAAACAAGGAAAACTAATAGAAAGGTTTTCTGAATGTTAGGGCAGTAATCATTGGGATTACAACTGTATATTGATACTCCCAAAACAGTTTAATTATTTGATTATAAACCAAAAGTGTGGTTGAGTACTTATACATTAATTAACTAAATTCTTATATCCTGAAGTATACTAGTAAAAAAAGAAAACTGACGGTAAGTGCAAAATTAACATACACAGAAACCTCCTTGCATTCTTGAACATCTTGATGATATAAGTAGGCAAACCCTGCTGCACTCACCCAATCAGGTTCAACCTCTTGTAAGTGGGATGCTTTCTATTCATTCATGCTGTAGCTCTAGACACATAGGTCTGTTTCTCTCACTTCTCCCTCCTCCTGGAATGACCTTCCCCATCCTTATCAAAAATTTCTTCCAATTTCAGTACTGAAACTATGTATTACCTGCATAGCAGCCAGATTACAAGAAAACTGACCAGTCCTATTTTTGTGACTGATGTGTACAGGACAGTAACACTGCATCATGTTGGTTCGTGTTCCTGTCTCTTTCCTCTCCTACTCCACTGGGAGCTTCTGAACTTTATTGAACTCAACTGAACTCATATGAAGTGTAATTAAATGAAACCTAATCTTCCTGAGTGTATTCTTGGTAAATAGTAAGAAAACATTTAAGGTGAATGAATTAATGATTGAATAAATATGCTGTTTTGTATTGTTTTCCTTATCAAACCATTTTAATTTATGACATATCATCTCAAAAACTAGGATCCCAGGAAACTAAATAGAAATGAAAGCTAAGTTAACCATATGTTTGTCTCAGTCAGCTCAGCATAATTATAGTGGAGTCATACAAAATAGAAATAGAATCACAAGATCAGAGTTATAGATCTAGAAAGGACATTATCCCAGTTACAGCTCAGGTCAACCACAGGGAAAGGAATAAAAGAGTTAGACAGATCCAAGAATAGAGACACTGAAACAACAGTTGCAGAAGCAATGGGAGTGGGTGTTGGTACATGTTTGTGTGTATGCGTGTATGTGTGTATATGTGTTCATTTGTATACATGTGTGTGCAAGTATGTAAATATGTGTGTGAGTGTGAATAGATGGATGGATGTGAGTGCATCTACATGTATGTGTGTGTATGTATATGTGCACATGTGTGTGTACGTGTATGTGTGTGTGTGTGTGTGCATAAAGCTTAAGCCAAAACCCCAAAACATATTAAATCACCTTTAGAAATCAAACAAATACTTACTATTTTTCAATAGTATTTATGGTACACTATTATCATGTGCGAATTTTACACAGATTGTTTTTGTTTTATCCCTTTGAAAACTGCAGTAAAAAAATGGAATCTAGCAAACTCATTAAAATGTCCTAATGTTGTTTTAACTGCCACATCGATGTGTTTCTCAAAGCCACAGTAGCTTCTTCAAAGTTCATAGAGAGGTACAAGAGAGGTCATTTGCTGATAGTAGAACCTATTAAAAAGATGTCTAGTGAAAACCTTCATTTCTGTGTTTTGATAAGTGATTGTAAAAACAAATTTCTAAATGACCTACTTAAGAGGTTGTTTGTTTTAGAGAATAACTGAGTAAAAGTTTGTCTACCTCAGCTACAAAACTAGATAATTGCTTAGAATACTTTTTCTAACAAACATCTTTCTAATATATCTCACTTCTATTCAGATAATACAAAGTAAATGCATTTCTTGAATATGTGAAAATAGGCATAAAAATCTAGAAAATTCTAATTACATTACTTTGTGAATGACACAAATTATCTTTCCTATAGAAATGAAATATTAAAGGATGATTCATTACTCTAAGAGGAAAACTTATCTATTATTGGCTATAAAATTTCTCCAGACCATTAAGTAACTTATGGAGTGGTTTATGATTTTCATTGATCTCTAGTTTGGGTCTATATTTTTAATGGTACATAGTTAAAGTGGGTTTTTTAATGCCTAAGCAAGATTAAACAAACACATAAATAATGATTTAAGACAATCTCACTGCAAATTATCCATATAAGTATATTTGAACTACAGTTCATGTAATTTACAATTTTGTTATTCTTTCTTCTATGATCTTACCAAAAAGTGCTATGCGATTAGATAAAACGGAATCCCGATTTACACTTTCTGCCTCCTTGCTTCTTCCATAATCCCTATTCTACAGTACAAAGCACATGAACTTATATAATGTTTAAGATTTCAATTATTTTAAATACTCAGTTGAAGTTTGATGAATTTCACATACTAAGAAAATACCAAGTCAGATAGCCATATAGACACCAGGGAAGGAAGAAGGAAGGTGCATATATAACACAACATGCTACTTCAAGCCAAGGTGGAGGAAGACATTGCAGAGAAAAGAAATTTAAAGTATTAGTAGAGAGGGTCAATGGTTTCTCTTTGCATTGCATTATATAGATGAATACTTTCCCTTCCCTATATATGTTTCTAACAGAGGATAAAAATTAGAACCAGCAAGGTTGATAGACTTCAAATAAAAATCTTTAGTGGCTAAGAAATGAACTCTAAACCCTGTGAGTTCTTAGAACATGCGTCAGGTTAACACCATGATCATTCTCTCTAGACTGGGCTACAGTGTGTCTGTCAGAGTTTACAGCTATCTTGTGACTTTTTCCAGAGACCAACAAGTAACCTTATATTCACCATAAACAGGATACTGCAAACAGGCTGAGGAAAATAGCTTACCTTTGCCTATCTTAAAGAACCAATTATTTTATCGATGATACATTGAGAAGGAAGTGTGAGGAGATTTTTTTATGATTATTGGTGATCAAAGGCAGCTTCTTCACAAAAGCAACAGCAACTACAACAACAATAACAACAACAACAAACCACCCTAAATAGATGACATTTCATGAAAGTTGCATCCCTATATCTCTCTGCATAACTTGCTGACAGTTGTAAAGGGTCTTTGGAAATCTTGTAACTTTCAGACCTCTGTGAGAGTTTCATTACCCTCCTGAGACTAACAAGGGAGTCACTATCATTCCTGTAAGAGAATATGTCAATTCAGAGTAGGAAATACACACAACAAAAGTCTTGTGCACAAATAGGACATCTGGATTCTCCTAAGATATGCTCCAAGAAAGTTTCTAAGCTATCACGTCATCAACATTATGCATTTAAGAAACAAAGTTATGTCATATATGCAAGTGATACTCTCCAGATACAATTTAATTCCAACCAACCAACTATTAACTCACCAAAAATGTACCATTTCATCTATATTGGGTTTTTTTAGAGTTATTAAAGCAAAAACATCTAATTTTTTCTTATAATATACCTTTTCATATTTTACCTGCTTCTATTCATCCCAGAATTCCACCCTCTTTTCCTACTCACCCAAATCCATGTTCTTTCTCTTTTTAGAAATAAAACCAAAGCAACTAACCAAATAAACAAACAAAAAAAGCATGCACGACATACACACACAAATGAAGTCTGATTTGTGCTGATTAAGCACTACTGAATATGAGGCCTGTCCTGGATTGAGATTGATAATTCTATTGAAGAAATCTGATTTTTCTTCTCAAGAAGGTATTAACTGCTATTAGCTAGCAAGTGTGTGACTTTGTACCACTTCCATTCTAGGATATCATCTGGCTTAAACTTGGGCATGCTGTCACAGTGTCTGTGGTTCCAGGTATGTATCACCTTTATTGTTTCTGCAAAAGCTATTGCCTTGAATTTGTCCAATGCCCCTGACTCTTACTTTTATCTCATCTTTTTCATAGAGCCAAGCATCAAGAGAAAGGGTGTGATAATGATATCCCATTTGAAGTGGAGAGCTCCAAACTATCCAATTTCTGCACATTTCTCAATTGGAGATCTGTACATTGTTTACCGTCTACTACAAGAAGTTTCTCTGATGAAGGGTGAACAGTGTACTAACCTAAGGGTATAACAATATATCACTAGGAGTTGTTTTTTTGAAATTTTTATTTTGCAGAATAATAATACTGGATTTTCCCCTAAGTCCTGTGACCTATGAAGTTTCAGGCTCTTGGAAATTTTAGGAGTATAAGGTACCACCTCATGGAACAGGGCTTAAATGCACTAATAAGAAAGAAGACTGGCTATTCCCAATATCATCTGTGCCACTGTTGAGAAGGTTTATTATAAACTGGCTGAGCTTAGAATATGAGCAATGAGAAAAGTCAGATTTTGACCTGTACAATGCTAGTTTCTATTTCTAATGATACTATTTAACTTTTGAGAAATTTATGCATAAATATAATGTGTTTTGGTCAAATCTGTGTCTCTTCTTCTCCTATCCTCCAACACCAATTTCCTCTCCTAAGTTTACGGGCTTATTTTTAAACTCACTGACTTCACTTACTGATGCCTGAAGACACATGGGTATAAGAAAATCTACCTGAGATTTGGTAGACATTCTATGCTATAGTAATCATCCAAATTCATTACTTAAAATGTTGTTTTTATGTTCTATCTTTTGCTCCTTTAATTTGAGCGGGAGATTTCCTTTGCTTGAAATCATCTAAATAAAACCTAGTGGGGAAAGAAGAGAAACTTCACTATTGAGATAACAATGAACTACAGAGGAAAAAAGAAAGTAAATTGTCATAGTATTCAATATCTATTTCCACCCATGACTCAGTAAATTTCAGAGAGTTCATACAGACTTTAAACTGCTCAAACTTTCACCATGCACCATCTTGTTCCAGTTATCTTCTGACGATAAACATGAAGACATTGAGAACACACCAGATATTTGAAAACACGGAGCCTGCTTTCTTTTTCCCTCTTATGTCTTACTTTCTACATGCATTACCAAAAGAATCTTTCCTTGATAATGTCAAAAGGATTCTGACATAATAATCAGGAAAGAAAATGTAAGTATCTAGTTGATATTAAGTTGGCACTTGATGACTGTACTTCTACATGAATAAAAGTCATGAGATGTCACATGTGGCCACATCCCACTACCTTCAATGTATACATGTTAAAAGAGTCTCAGGTGTTATATTGTTCACCTCTTATATGTATGTTCATTCAGGGTGCTTCTCTTACTTCTTGGCTATATTTTCTTTCTTCTATATGTCTTGTTTGCTCTTTGTTTATTCTTACTCAGTTTTACTTTATTCTATCCTAAGACACAATATTATAGAAATGAGAAGTTAGTAAAATACATAAATGAATTATGCGGTTTTTGCAGTTGCATTAAATGATCTTTGAGTGTGGGAATATATTTTTGAGAAAAGAAAGAGGGAGAACTAGGCTCACTAAGGTGACAAATGGGGAGAAGAAGAGACAGTTTGATCAGTTTCACAAAATGAAAGTGTAAAATACCCCATAAGGAGAGGTGTGGGGAGGGAGGGGGAGCTAATCAAGCAAAAAGACTAAAGCCCAACAACATGGTTCAGTTGACAAGTCCTAATAGTAAAGTAGAAGAGATTTTATAGAATAAGTCTGTTTGCAGATACAACATGGAATTCCTACCATCATCCTAAAATTCTAGGAAAGCACATTACATATGTGAATGGTTCTTTGGATGAGATTTTTAAAAATATAGAAAAAAATGAGATCATGTATTGGTCTACTTAAGTGTGATGAACTTAAAACAGAAATGAGGTGAAAATAAGAGCTCTCTTAAAGGAAGAAGCAAGAAAGAAACAAGCCTGAGAAACCTGAGTAAATTTAGTGACAGTTTGCATGGTATGTACAGAGTTTTTGATCACATGATCTTATTCACCTAGCCATCCCTTTGAAGGTGAAAGCAGAAGTTTGGTTAGTAGCAACTAGGGAAAGTTGGAGACAGGGTTATTTTTAAAAGTTGATCAATGGGCACAAATTTAGCAGTCAGTAGAAGCAGGACATCTGAGGGCATATAAATTAGCACAACACAGAAAAAGACTAGAAGAAGAATTACATTTTTAAAGTTTTCTACCTAGGAAATGTCTGAGGAAAATAGACATGTTTAACCTCATTTGAACATTGCACATACATGTAATAAAATATCATATTACTGCACCAATATGTATCTTGTATATGTTTTCATTTGAGCCTAAACCAACTCAATGAATTCAGCTTGTATCTACAGAAGTATGGGGAAGCTTTAGAGGAACTGATTTTAAAGCACAGATGATGTAACTCTAAAGAAGCTTGGTCAGATGATGTGAAGCTTCTGTGTTTCCTGTAAAGTAGCTGTTGCCAGAGGGAAAGAGTTGACTATAAAGAAACTATTTGCTTTCTTTTCTATCAACATACTTCTAAGAAAAAAATTCAACTGGAATCAGAATGGCTTTACAAAAATTATCATGTGAAAAATGATCTTTCGCAGGCTCCATAAACGTTTGGCCTTTCATTAAATTGGAAATATCAGCTCCGAGTGTTGGCATGTAGGTGTCTGATTCCATAGCTAGTCAGTGCCTCCGGTCTGAGAGTCTGCTACTTGTCGGGAATTTGGTGCTAATACATCACAGGTAATAAAGCAGATACTCTACGTTGCCATAGGAAACTAATATAGCTCTCCACAAAATATGAAGCTTTCTTAAGTTGTGCATTTATTTTGCTGTGTCTGCCATTGCTACTTTACTTTATTGGGATTCTCAAGAGCCGGGTCAATATTAGAAAATTGGACATCAGCCCAATCATTAGATTGTGTTGACAGCTTCCCTATGCCAGAACTTGAATCTCTGGTCCTCACACTTAGCAGACAGAGGAGACTTCTGTTTCCAATAAGCTCTTGACAAAAAAGGATCTATGAAGTCTGCCTGTTATTAGAAATATGTGCACTGTGAGGAAAAGAGTACAGATATGTGACAAAGCCCAGACCTTCTGAATGTGCTTTGCATGTGAGATTTCACGAATCTTCCTGCCAAATGCACTGGTATGATGAAAAACCACACAGCGGTAGCAAATGTGATGAGTGGTTAGTGTTCGTTTTGAGATAGTGTTTCTGTTTCCATGTTAAAGACTTTCTTTAAGACCTGAAGCTGCTAACTGAAGCACGTGCCAGTAGCGTGGTTACTTATCCAAGTTTAACAAAAAAAAAAAAGCCACACTTGAATCTCCGTGTTGTGTCTAGTCGAAGAACCTCACAGCTGGTACCATAGAGAACCCAAGTTGGAGGCATCCTACAGTTGTTGTGTTTTGGCAAGTATTGGTCTCTTTATAGCTAATGATAAACTCTACAGTAACAAAGTCCTGGGAAAACGTTCACTTACTCTTTTAGTATGAAAATAATACCTTAGTCGTCATCTATTATTCCTTAGTTTAAATTTTTATCTT
>NW_021604791.1:5242864-5249980 GCF_004785775.1 Grammomys surdaster
AATAGGTGAATGGGGAATAGGAACAAAATGCTTGTTAACAAAATTTTACAATTCTCTTTTTCAAAGTCCATGACTGATACAAGAAGCATCCAACTCCACTCTAATGGCTCCTTCGGGTCTATTCATAGGTCTGTTCCATACCCTATTTCATTTGACTCCTCCAATATCCCCTTTTTTCTAGTCGGTATTCTTCTCTTCATAAATGAAACTCTTGAAATACATGGAACCTCAAGGGTACAGATTCTTTCTGATCCAAACCACTCTCCTGACTCCCTTTCCACGAATCATTTTGTCAATGTAAATGCAGAGCTGTAAGGGCAAGGAAGACATTATCCAATTCTATTACACTGGAGAAGGGAGACAAGCTTTATTCAACCAATCAAAAGCACAACGGTAGCTTGAGGATGTACTAGTGAATATGTGTCCATCACTGAGTTATTCCTGAGTGTACTCATGTTTCTATGTGATTAGTAACTCTTCTTTTGCTAACTAATTCCTGGAATTGATGATCCCATACTCCCACCTACAAGAGAAAAGGGGACTTTTCCCCTCCATGTATACATTTCAAAGAGATGTTTCTAAGGCCTTTGAGGTTTCCTAGATGCTACTTTTGTAAGCTACAAAGTTGCCATATGTTTTAAAGAAGCGGTAAAGAATGTATACATCTAAATAGCCTAATGTAAATGCTCTAAGAAATGAGAGTCAAGTCACAGTTATGAAAAAATCTGTCTGAAGCAGAGGAAGGAAAGCAAAAGATGAAGATTCTTTATCACTGTAAAGCCAACTCCAAACACCATCCTCTCTAAATCTAGGTGTTTTTCACCCTCTAACATCTCCTGTTGAATCTTCACTACATTGTTGAGTCATGTGCCAGCCCTGCCAACAGCTCTGGCCCAAGGACTGCGGGTTTTCCTAGAAGGAAATATTGGAAGCCTGGAAGCCATGTCAGAAGGGCATGGCTGTAGCTTTGACTTGTGGGTCTTTCTTCCTTTGCTCCAGTTTTGTAGTCAGTTCTGCTGACCAGAATTTTTTCCCCTGCACGACATCTCAGGCCACTATCAGGAATAAAGGTCAGAAAGCGTGTGTACCAGCTCCTGTCACTGTGAAGGATTAATGACAACACATTCCTCAGCATTACAGAGTTGCCCTGGGTCTGTGACTGGCACTTACCATGACACCTTAACTGAAAAAACGTTTAGTATATTAAATAATAAATTTTTAATATTTTCAATCACTCTGATATAGGATGATGGATTTTGATCATATAAATGTTAGAACACAGAGAATAAACTTGCTATAGACAAATCATACAAAAGATTTTCAACTATTTCTACAAGTCTTGCCCATAATAATTTTTCTTAACAACCTAACAACTGTCCCATGGGAATAGTAAATGGGTGGGGTGGGGGTAAAAGATTTTTCCTCTTTAGTGAGTAATTTCTCTTCTCATCCTGGAAATAAGTTCTCCAATTAACTCATTAGACTTAAGACATCTTGATAATCCTTAAATGCCAAATGATAATTGAACATTGCCTCTGTTCCCCACAAGTATTTGTAAAGTGTCATTGTGTGTCTGTGTCAAGGATGATTCCTGTCCACTGAACATCTGCTAAAATTCATTACAAAACAAGTTGATTCCTACCTGTAGATTTCAAATTCAATCAAGCCTCAAGTGCCAGAACTGGTCCAAGACTCTGTTTACTGCTTTGTATCCTTGTCACTTTCTGTAGAATATGACTGTAGCTACACCTCATTTCCCTGCTTTAGAGTTTCCCTTTAAGCCAGTATTAGAATCTAGGAATGTAAAAGTCAAGCTAAGTGAAAAATGTACCAGATCCCTGACTTAGAAAACATCAAAGTCTCCACTTTGATACAGAAATATAGTTTGAATCCCTAAGCATGGACATCAAAGCCTATCCTTCTTCATGCTAATCTCTCACAAGATTCTAACCTTTGTTATATTTGTGGTCCAAAAAGTCACAGAAGGGAGACAATTATATACGTACATGGGTAGTAATATCTAGATGGTACATGATTGATAATTTTCATGCCTTACCAAGTAATGAAATGCAAACAGCTAAAAGTAAAGAGAGAATTGATTGTTAGAATAATAATTAAAAGACATAATGGTCAGTAAAACATTTCTACTCAACCACACAAGTGGGGATCTCAATAACTGGTCATATATTTCATTGCTTTTCTATGAGTATACTTATTTACATTTTCTGTCTCATCTTTTGCTGATTCTTACACATATAATTGTAAAACTTAAACATACAACTGAACTATTAATATTCAAGCTATCTTTGAAAGATTTGGTAGAATATGACTAAATCTAAAAACAAAAATGAATGAAGGTTTTATAGCAACATCTATCATAGCATGCAGAAATTGTGTATATTCCCAGTACAACTTTCTACTAGGCATAGTTTTCAATTACATTGAAGCACACTGTTATTAATGCTTAAAACTTATTAATGCTTAAAAATTAAGCAGCAGTGGAAAGCATCTTACAAATGAATAGAAACCAAATATTAACTGGATTTTGTTAAATATAAACTAACTAATAATAACTCTGTTTTCCTTTCCCAGTCCTGGTTCTTGGACTGACGAGGACTCTGAGACCAATTATTTATTAGTAAATACCTAGGCCATAAACTTTGGTTCACTTCCTGACTAGCTTGTAACTTATTTAACCCATTCAAGTCATTCTATATCTATGACTTCTATCTCTTTACTCCCAGCCTCTCTCCAGGTTTTTATCTACTTGCTGGATTATGACCGCTTGTCATCTGTCTTATATCTGCTTGGTCTTCTGACTCTCCTTGTCTCTCTTTTTATCTCTTACTACTTCTTGGAATACTCTCTCTTCCTGCCAGTGTCTCATGTTCTATTTCCTGTCTCAGCTCATTGGCTGTCAGCTTTTTATTGAGAGGTGGTGCTTATAAGAATTCTACAGGTCTTATTGGCTGTTTTAACTCAGTTTTTCTTTACATTCAGTATCGCCTCCTTTACAGAAAGACATGTTGAGGTTGGTATAACAGATCAGAACTGATGTCCATCTGATCTTCTCATCACCCCCTTGTCTCTGACCATCTGTGATATTATTTGTCTAGTAAAACACAAGATAGACTTTCACTAAAACTTTCCTACCTAATGAGGAAATTCCACCCCCAAATGCAATGGTATTAAATCACATCTCTACAAGTCTCATCAAAGAGCCAAGAATGCTAATCATTGGAGCTGACAGAGAGTTATCACAGATTCAAGAATATTTTTTATCTAGTTCCCCAAAGAAGCTATGGAAATTAATTAGGAGACAATCTGCATTAGCTATACTGTTTTCAGAGTGCAGTTCTACTCCTACTTGTTCCTGAGCCCAGCAAAACTAGTCACAAACTGTTGCTGGTGCAGTAGTACAGTATTCCACACTTTGAAAGGCCTGTGCACCCTCTCCCCTGGAAAGAAATGTAATACGGTATTAGGCCCACTGGATGATGGGCACACTACTGAGTCTCTTATGCTTATGTGCCTTAAGGAACTTTATGTCTTCTTTCTATTAACATATTACCACTTTGTTAAATAGACTCAAACCTTCAAAGTGAGAATGGAAAAACTCTTCCCAGTCCCTCACAGGCAGATGTTTTTGTCTTGTAGCAGATGTGTTATTTATTTATTTATTTATTTATTTATTTTAGCAAATCAGTAAACCTCTCACTAAAAGTAAGTGTAACAATTACCATTGATTTCCTAAAGTACCTGAGTACTCAAGCAAACATCATTTTCTTATCTTTATGCCTCTTCATTCACAATCTTTGTGCAATAAGCCTTTATTAAGTTGTTTTCATCTTCACATATATTTGGTGATTTCTATCTTCCTGAGCTAATTTTAAATGATAAATGTTATGAAAGAGAGTTCTGTGATCCAGCATGACTGTGTCTTTCCCAAACACAAATCAGTTTGTTGAGCAATGGGGATAAATATTTAAACGTAAGGAGAAATCAGTTTTGCTAAAGGGTTCAGGCTGCCAGGACAAAGTACCAAAATGTAAGTGGCTTAGAACCAAAGATGTGCAATCTTCGTTACAGAGACTGATCCTGAGCTGTAGGTGCTGGCAAACCTACCTAGACACTCCTGGTAAGAAGACTCCTTACATCTAGCATATAGTTTGTGAATGGTCCCTGGTAATCATTGGCATATGGACCCATCAAGCCAGTTGCATAACAGTCTTCTCTATGTACCATTCACAAAGTCAGACCCTTGTACCTATATTTGCGTGATTTCTTTGAAGTATAATGGATTATACATAAAATGGAATATAATGGATTGGAACCCACCCTAATGACCTTTGCAAAGTTCTTCAAAATAAGGTCATACTCTATGTTACTGGGAAGTAAGTTTATAACAGATTTGGGAGGACTAATCAATCAATAGCATCAGCCAATTAGAAGCGATGAAAAGGGCATCTCCTGCAGAGGGAGTGGACACCACGAAGCACCTTACTCTGAGAGAGAAGCATTATTGCAGGACCAACAAGTGTGCTCTTTATATGGCTGAAATAAAGAGAGAGAGAATAGCAGACAGTGTGAGATGCCCCAAGGAAGAGAAAGTAGAAAAATAAGGCACAGAAAAATGCTGGTAATAGAAAGACAACTGATTGCTTCAAGATGACAAGCAACAGCATCTGATCTCTATTTTTAGAACACTGCTTTAGGTTCAACCTCTTTGGTATAGATTACAAGAGGTGGGCCCCATAAATTTGTACCTAAATCAAAGGGAAATCTTTAAAATCAATAGACATTTTAAGTAATCAAAAGAAACATGATAATCGAAGTTAAAATTGAAAATGAAGAAGGAACAAAGTTATAACCTGTTTTATTATCATGAAAGTTCTAAATTCACTAGGAAACAATGACTAGCCTAAAGAAAATAATTCATGGGTGACCTGTGGATGTGCCTGACATCAGGACATACCATTTTACTAAGCCTTAGGGGTTTAAAAGAGTGGGAAATCTTTCATGCATCAAGTTTAAAAGTTTGACAACATTCATTATTAATAACTGAACTAGATGAAAGCACACACTGCTATTGAAACTGTGACTAAAATTGAATAATTTATAATTAAACTTAGAAATTCTATATTGTATTTAATATTTAAAATAACTTCCTATATATCTATCCTATTGGGTAGCTATGTTCCCAAATATGTGTATGCATGATGACATTTAATAAAGTAATATGCAAATATACATATACAAGTATACTCATATTCATAGAGAGCATGTTTATAAAAAAGAATCAATTTCTGTAAAGACATATACACAGACATAAAATGAACAGATAATTATATAGAAAAAAATACCCCACCCACATTAGTTATAATAGGTATCTCTGGTGAGTAAGTAGATTTGAAAATCACCAAATTAAAATGGATTGTTACCTTACTGTTTCCATTTACTAAGTCAGGACAATGAATCTTTTACATAGATAACATGAGAGAGCTTATCAGAATAAACTCTGGAAACACACTGCCTGGTTTATGCATGGGTGACTTGTGCAAATTGCATGAATTCTTCATTCTCAAATTTGTATCTGTAATATGAATATACAACTTGAAGTTGCATATGCATTGTTTTGACTATATTTCATAATTAACTAAGAGCTTATATGTATATATGTTGATATGTGAAGATTTTAGTTTTGATATCAGCCGTGGTACTTTGTAATTCTCATATATATTTTAAAATATTTAATAACTCCATTGTGATTGCAAGAAAAGAGATTATTGTCCATTTAGGAAAACAAGAAGTAAAGTGATTACATACACACACACACACACACACACACACACACACACATATATATATATATATATATATACACTATTTCAGAGGATTTTGTTTTCTACTGTTTTAATGATGAAGAAACTAACAGACAAAAAAGGCCTTTGAGCTTCAGAGTGGGCTGGGGTCAGAGGAAGTTGATTCATGCAACAGTGAAGAAACATCTCTAGTCAGCTTAGATGATTCACTTAACTGTGTTAAAAGAGAAGAGCATGAAGCATGAACAACTGCTTTGAATTCTGAGCTTAAGGGTTGACAAAGAATCACTGAGGCCAAGGATAATGTGGGATGCTTTCTGAACAGAGGGATACATGGTATGCTGGCTGTGCCAGGTAGACTTTTCTCTTCTTGGTATTTGTTTTGACTTTGGAGGTAAAACCAAAACAAGCATTATCTATCATGACTTTAGAAATTGTTTGTATCATGACCAAGATATGAACTAGTATCATTAGAGCAGGAAAGAAACCAAAAACCAACAATATTAGACCTTTCATCCAGTATGAAAATACATGCCTTGTCCACAATAAAATAGCCAGGCTCATTATATAATGTCAGGAAATTCAGATCACATTGGATTTCAGATAAATGACAAAACACCACTTAAAACAGTCCCACTACATCCTGCTCTGTATACAAAAAGAATAGAAAGTACATGATATTTGCCCTTGGGTTCAGATCATGGAACATGAGAAGAAATAAGATGCATTACATTTTCCCTAACCCTAAAACATCCAGTTGTCTCCTGTTGAAAAAAATAACCATACGTTATGAAAGCCACTAAGCAGGTACCAGTCCACAGAAAAGAATTAAATCTTGATACTGGTACAAAGGAAGGCCACATCCATATTCTGATGATGGGGAAATAGGCTTAAGTTTATCACAAATATTTATAGTAAGGATTGTTCCCTTGAGAACCCCATTTCTGTTTATCTGAAGTTCATCTTTTTCTAGCATCTAGGCAAGGTTGAGACATAATGTCCTCCATAAAAACAAGATTGTTTCTAATTAGTGGTTGCTGGAAAATTTGCCCTTTTGTGCTGGTGGGGTTTGCCCATATTTTTCTCTAGTTATTCCCAGTCCTTGATAATGGCATACAAAAATGTTTGCAACACTAAACTTTAAGGTGTCTCTATCTTGTTGGTTCTTCAGCATATATCGTTGATTCATCATCCTCTTTCTGTCTCTATCTCTCTCTGTGTGTTTCTGTCTTCTTCTTCTTCTCTCTCTCTCTCTCTCTCTCTCTCTCTCTCTCTCTCTCTCTCTCTCTCTCTC
>NW_021604791.1:5249990-5252378 GCF_004785775.1 Grammomys surdaster
CTCTCTCTCTCTCTCTCTCTCTCTCTCTCTCTCTCTCTCTCTCTCTCCACACACACACACACACACACACATATAATTTTATAAGTAGTGATGATATACATGCTTCTTACAGTGTTAAAAATAGAATGAAATCTCTTAGCCTCATAGTTGACTTTCTTTCTTCCACAATCTTACTAGACACTGAGTTACTTAAGGTTTTCTACAAGGTAATACTTCATTCTGAGGCACTCTGCTTTTCTAATTCCGTAATCCACCTCAGCATTAGATTTTCTTTAGTGCCTGTGATCTTTGCCTGGAAACCAGGCAATTCTTGCCTGAGATAATCTGTCCTGTAGCCATAGAAATGACCACACTATCACGGTCTAGTCAACTTCCCCTTAGAAGAATTTTTCTGTCAAGACATAAAGTGCCAATATTACCATCTTATAGATGATCTCTGCACTGTCCTGGCTACAATAGTTTTCACTGTTGCCTGCACCCATTACAAAGTCAGCACCATTATCTTAGTTCTGTTACGATGGAAGCTTCCAGTGTCTGCAGCACTTTTTGACTTAGAGTGATATTCTAGCAAACAAAACATTTTATATGTGTTGAGCAAGAATCAATTTAATAGCAATAAAACTAGTGAGATCTGTATCCCCTTTTGATGAACTATATTGTTTTGCATCTCCCTCAACAGTGGAACACACTACAATGGATCTTTTATGACTCCCAAATCCAGATCACAGAAATTCATGCTTATGTTCATTTTACTTGGGAACTTTCCCATTAGGGAAACCAGATGTAATGTAAAATGACAAATCTTGCCAAAAGTGCCATACTAGAGGAGCTAGCTGACAAGCGACTCAACTGCTGATCACGTAAGTGAGCCACGAAGGAAATCAAGCCTATTTCCTCATTCATGACATCTCACTAGAGCCACACGGGAGATTCCAGGCAGAAGCTAGATGCTCATACCCTCCCATATATATGATATATAAAATTATGAGCACAGTAATATGAATTTCCAACCAATTCCATTGGGAATAATATTCTTTTGTCATAGCAGTAAGAATAACATATGTCAGATACTTATGATATACCTAGAAAGAATACTGCTTCAATGAAGAAAAATTAACTTCCATAGAGACATTTCCTCATCATAAAATAAAACTAAAATATTCGATATATATATTACCTTATAGGAACAAAAGGCAGTAGCTGTCTAGCTCCAGATAAAGGACCAAGGACCAAGAATCAGGTACAGCCTGTGATGGTGAGTCACCAGCTGTTCTTTCCTGCCTGTAAGTATAGAATGTCATGAATGGAACCCAGAGGCCTCTTCCAAATGGACATAATGCATGACAGTGAATAAAAAACTTCCTGGAAGTAAAAGCAATCAGAATTTCTAGGCAGAGTACTAGAAAAGAACATTGACTTTGATAGAGTATCAGTGGACTCACAGGTTTGATTTCTATGGACTAGGTAGTTCAATGTAAATAGTAATCAATTCTCATAACCCCTGATGCTCAGCAACTGGAATAGTTCCCACTTTCATCATCTCCAAGAAGGAGAAATCAAATTTTCTTGCAATTACCATGTCTTCTGAAAGATACTGACTAAAATATGTGTATAGTTAGACCTGACTGAAGGCTAAAAGGTACAATAAAATTTGCAGTGTATATAATACACTGTAATCCAGCAAAAGTTACAGAAAGAATCAGGAAACCATGACCCGTGAGTAGAAAGACAGTTAATTAATAGGACCAGAACAAGAAGTGGTAGAATACAGACTATAAACCATATATTACAAACCTTCTATATGTACATAGGAATGTGAAAGAAACCTGAACAGAGTAAGAAGCAAAATTAAAAAAAGAGAAAAATGCATGCTATTGAAAAAGTTAAAAATGGAAAGTTAATAAAATAACATCAAGATAATGATCAGATCAAATAATCAGATGAGTTAGAATAGAAATCAAGTAAATGAAAATTTACAAATAAATGAAAAGATCAATAAAGCTATTACAAATCTGGGTCACAGAGAAAAGCACCACAAACCTTCAGCTCATCACCAGACGCCTGTCTTGAATGAACTGTGTTAACGCGACCTGTGAGTGGACGGAGGCTCAGAAAACAAAAGGTTGAGTAAAGAAAATCTTGTTGAAGAAATAACTTTTGCAATATCAAGTCCAATGAAAACTGTAATCCTAGAGATTGAAGAGGCTGAAACGAAGCCTGAGGAGAAAGAGGAAAACTTTAAATCAACATCAGAAATGTGATAACTCTTCTCAATATCTCTCTCTCTCTCTTTCTCTCTCTCTCTCTCTCTCTCTCTCTCTCTTTCTCCTTCTTCTTCTTCTTCTTCTTCTTCTTCTTCTTCTTCTTCTTCTTCTTCTTCTTCTTCTT
>NW_021604791.1:5252388-5266907 GCF_004785775.1 Grammomys surdaster
TTCTTCTTCTTCTTCTTCTTCTTCTTCTTCTTCTTCTTCTTCTTCTTTCTCTCTCCCCACTGTTTGTTGTTTTATTTTACTAAAGGTACAGTATATTGATATACTTATATAAATTGTTAAAATGAAAAGAATTCTCAAATGACAATTTTATTCACATATTAAGTATGTTCTTGAAGGTGAAAACAAAACACTGACTTTTACAAACTAAATGAGCTGAGAGAACTCATTCACTAATAAAACTTCAGTACAGGAATCCATATAAGAGAAGTTATATTAGAATGAAAATAGGTTGAGGAAAGCCAGAGTGGTACCTGAAAAGATAAGTCTATGATATTGTTCTTTACAATTGTTAATTTGTCACTGGTACTAAGTAGCAAAAATAATGCTTAGCAAGACTATAAGATGAGTCAGAGCAAAACAGTCCAGAAAATCAGTACAGAGGACAGAGAGGTTCTCAGACTGTGTAAACAGGCTTCATATCATGTACACACAGACTGCAAAAGTTAAAGACCAGAAAACCATCAAATCATAACCCATCAACCAACAAATAACCAAATAACAGAAATAGTGACAAAATAGAATCCAGGAAAGCTGTAATACAAATAATAAGAGAAGAAGCAGAAGTGGAAAACTAGAACATAGATATTATGATTAAAATTGTGCATGAAATTACAACAAACATATATAAATTAGAAGGCAGAGGAGTTTCAAAATAAAAAAAATATTCAAGACTCAGATGTATGCTACTTACCAAAAACTAAATATAGTGTGTGGGGGGGGGCAGATTTAAAGTGAAAAATATGTTTGCTTGTGCGTATTTGTTCATGTTCCCACATACATGTGGGTACCTGTCAGATAAAAATGAGTTGGAAAAACTGGAGTAGGGATACGAACATCAACCTATAGGATCTGGGGCAGTGTATAATTAGAGATTTCTATGGACAATTCTCAGACAAGTCATGCAGTCCTGTGTACGATTCCCTCTAGCAACAGAAATTCAAACTCCATACAACAAATATTGATGAAAGATAAAGAATTGAATGAGCACATGATTAGAACCAATGACTTCAACCGCACTCTATTCAGCATGCCAAGAATGAGTCCACACATGTAAACTTTAATGACACCAGTGCATTTTGTCTAATTTGCATCTGCAGAATATTTCATCCAACAACAGCTGAATATAAAGCATAATTTACTTTCAATCAACCACGAAACCTTCCCAAGTCTGATCATTAACTTCCATAGAAACAAGTTTCTAAACACTTGAAAAATATGAAATCACACAATTGGCAAGAAAACAGAAACCTGAGAAGGAAATCTTCAAATGCATAAAATCAAGTAACATCTATGTGTTGCAAGATATTTGATCACACTGTAAGCCTGAGATTCTGTTATTTAGTGAAGAAAAAAAAAAGCTGTTTCTACTTGTGGTGTGCCTCAATCTTAGAACAAATTTTTAATCCATTTGACTGGAATACAAACATGCCATTAGTACACAGTTTTAATTCCAAACAATAAAGGTAAAGTTAGTGTATAGAAGGAAGTAGCCATGTTTGAAATAGAGTGGTAGACAAAGTGATGAAACAGAGAAAGATTTGACAGAATAAAATATGCCCAACTCTGATGAGAAGAGAGAGGAAAGGGGAGTTACTTATGAGAGCAGTTCAGTGAGAGAAAGAAGAAGACAGTTTGGCAGTTTTACTGGAAGACTTTTACAGAGACAAGTTGAATTGAGACTAAGCTAGACACAGGTAAAGATAAACTTATCTAAAGAATGAGAAGGAGCCAGATTAGAGCAGGTTGCCAGGGTTAGTTTGAGACCACACAGAACAAATAGAGGAAAGCCAGACTGAATCAGTCAGCCTGGAGAGGATTTAGACCCAGAACAGCTACTTTGAACCAGCCAGCCAGAGTTCAGAAAGAATTAGAAAGGGTGAGCATATTCATCAGTAAGTTTGAAAGGCTGAAAACATTCTAGGCCTAGACTAGATTGTTTGGAGGCTGGAGCTTCCAGGCTTAGGTTAGGAGAGTGAGGCAGTAAGCCTCAGAGACCACAATTTCTACAGGAGAATAAAAGTTACCTTTAGATCTATGTAAATAATCAATGATTTTTAAAAATCACAATAAAAGCAACCATTTTTAAATTGGTAAAAAATATAATATATAAAAGTGATATCTGGCTTCTTTTCTTATATTTTAGAGATCTACTAGAATTGTATATATTGGTAAATTGTTCTTTTTATATTGCTAAGTGGTATTCTATTATATAGTTAAACTAACTTTTCTTTCATTCATTAATTGGTTAGTAGAGAAGAATTATTCCAGTATAAGGGCTTATACTAATGTGAAAATCTTGTGTAGCCTTACATGGTTAAATATTTTTCAAAGGAAAAAGTCTGGACTGTCTGGGCATTGCATACAATGCTTGTGGCAACTTGAATTTCCTTAGAAATGTATAAAAGTTACAGCTGCACCTCAGTCTCACTCCAGTTCAATACTAACCAGTTTCATCTTAGCTATTCTAGTTCTATCACCGGGATCTTCTAGTTTACTTTTGAAATTCTGGTCACCTTGGCTACTGTTAATTATTTTCTGACATTCTTAAAATCAAATTGATACCATTGCCAAGAATTTTAATATAACTATATGATAGACAATAGAAAGGGTCCAATCTGGTTTTCCTCAGTTAACTATTCAACCAAATTCTCCTTTTTTTGCAACTCAGTTTTAATCAAATTATTGTATTTTTATTTTGTATTATATATTTATTTTATTTACATTTCAAATGCTATCCCCTTTCCTGGTTTTCCCCCCAGGAACGCCCTATCCCATCCTCCCTCCTCCTGCTTCTATGAGGGTGTTCACCCACCTGCCCACCCAATTCTTAACATTTACATGCAAGGATATGGCTTCTTTGTTACAAGTTGTGTACATTTCTGCATATTTTCAGTGTTTTGGTCCATTCAAACTAATTATGAAACATAACAAAAACAAACTTCCATATTTATGCCCAAGACAAAATACTAGACTGATAAGCCTCTTAAACATCATTTTAAAAATAAAGTCATTCCTTCTGAATCAAAACAAGAGTTTTCATTCTGCATTAAACATTCCTAGATGAAGTGGTGAGAATTGAAGTCAAATTTGAATAGGAAACAAGCATTTTATTTTATTGAGTCCCATAAAACAACTGGACAATTGGACAATTGCTTGCATCTAATATTCATGACCCCATCTGGAACAATAAAACGGTTTACCTAGTTTTTTCCATTTCAAGTGGCCTCGCTGGCCAGAGTTGTTTTAGATCCAGGCTCATTTGTCCTGATTTGCATCCTAAGTGTGCTAAATCACTTCTTTCATCCACTGGTGCAATTTATTAGGCTCTTTTGTGTAAACTCATTTCAGCTTCTTGTACCTGCTATTGATAATTTCCCTAAAATTTTCTGTATCTTTGTTTGAGCTTGCTTTGGATCTATAAATACCTTGCTGTGTAGTCCTCGGGGGTGGGGGGAGGAAGAAACGTTTATTCAATCCTACTTAACAAGATGCTTGCCACTTCCCAGTTTTTCCTTTTTCAATATGTACAAATTTATTTAGCTACTTTCCCGATTGTTACTGTATTATCTCTTTGTCTCCCTCAGTTCACTCTAAAGCCTTTCAAATGATTCTTTGTTCATTTCTAGATTTCACCTTTGGCATCTCATCTCGGTAATTGAAATCGTTTGGTGAATTTTCTTAACTATACAGCATCTTTCCTGAAAGCTACACAAAAAAAATCTTCAAAGAATCATGCACACATTGAATTTATGTCATTTTGTTCTGCCCTGATCCTGTTCTTTAATACTTTTCTACATTATTATTGTTTTGTTGCTAATTATTATGATCATTATTTTATCTCATTATGACTCTTTATAAAGAAATTCTGACACTCTTTTTTTTTTGGTGATTTCCTTTCTTTTCATCTGCCAATAATTTACTAAAACGTTTCATTTTCTACTTTGAAAGCCTAATTGTCTCAAGCATAACACACTTTTTAATGGTTAACATTAACTTCAGAGATATGCCAGACATGAATTGTCAGCACACCAAAGGAATGGGGGAGGAGGAAACCAGCCCCAGGCATTAAAGAAGATAATGTGTTATATGCAAACATTTTGTATAAAACAAATGGGTTATATACAAACAACACTGTATGATTTCCAACTGAACTAGACTTTCCAACCCATACATGTACTTTTAAAAATTGCATTTTGTTTATTCTTTGAGAATTCCAGATAGTGTCTGTTGGTCATATTCATCTCCTTCTCCTGATTCCTCTCAGATCCTCCTAAACCTCATTACTCACCCAGCTTCATAGCTTATACTCTCAGTGCTTTTGCTCTAGATCAAAATATAAAAGTAAAACACCTAGTCTAGTTTGTGTTACCCACTTAGTCCTGGGTATAGGACCGTCCCTGTGTCAATATACCAGGTATTACTTCAGTGAAAATCTGACTCTCTTTCTCCCAGCAGCTAACAAATGACAGTAACTCCTCAGCTATAGGTGGAGATTTTTGTATGATTTGAGTCTGTAAAGGTGTTATGAATGCTGTTATAGTCTCAAGTTCATATGTTCATCTGCCCTGTCCTCTTTGGAAAGCAGGAAGTTGTCATGGTGATTCATTCTTATAAACATTATTCCTCTGTCCTGCCTAGGCTGTGACTGCAGAATGTAGATACTTTCTAGTTTGCATGCTTCTAACTTCCTCCCACAGTTGTTTCTCTTCATACAAACTTTTACGGGTTTTTTTTTCTATGATTTTGGCATGAACATAAATTCTTGTCTTTTATTCCTTCTAGGTAGAACAAATAAATGCATATTTCAATACAGCCTGAATCATTCTACAAAGTTATTCACACAAAATTCATAAAGTCGCTAAAGTTTCAAAAAGCATATGTGAATGTGGGTGTATTTGTATGTGAATGTATATGTATGTGTATGTATATGTGTGGGTGTGTGTGCATGTGTATGTATGTACGTGTATTTATGTGCATTTGTGTATGTGTATGTATGTGCATGTGTGCATATGTGTGTGCATAGGTGTATGTATTGTGTGACTGTGTGTATATGTATGTGTGTGCATGTGTGTCTATATGTACATGTGTATGTGATTGTGTGTGTGTGTCTGTGTGTTTTTGTGTTTTGAACTTCTCCATGGCTAAATTTCTAATCACTAAGGAAAAGAAAGAAGAGAAGTTTGTCTAAGGAGTTTGACTGTGTGATGCTTACTTTGCACTAGCTCAGTACAGAAGAGTCTCAGTAAGGAGACTCAGGGTTAAGTTAACATCCTTTTAAATTTGAACTGGGAGAGCTCTAGAATTTAATGACAGCTTCATGAGAAGAAATGATAAATTTGATCCTATCAAAGCCCCAACTCCTTCCTGAGACATTTGACATTTGAGAGATCAATCTTGACATTCAAGACATAATAAATCTTGATTCCTTCACAAACGTGAAAATGTGTCTACAGTCTCCAGTGTAAGCTCACTCTCTGCTTCCAAACTAAGTTATAAACACATATGCATTCTGCTTACATATATATATGTGTATATATATATATATATATGTGTGTGTGTATATATATATATATATATATATATATATATATATATGTTATTAAACTACTTTTTTCATCAAACATGAGTTGTTTGGCACATCAGAATATTGACTTTAGAGGTGACCATGAATGGAAACACAAAGATGTCTTGTAATGCAGCTGTCTGAAAGTTTGTCAGGACATACATACCTGTGTCTCACTGAGCATTGTCGTTTGAGTTTGTACCTTGCCCCAATAATATAGTTTTGTATAACATAAATGTTCATTGACACTGGGAAGTCTCTGAAAATTTACACTTAGCTTACAGCTATTAAAGGAGCCCTCAGAATAGGAAGTCAACCTCCCACATTGATATGCTTCCTGTTGGCATATCACAAACATGGGAAATGTTTAGGAAGTAGGGGAGAAAAGCTGTATGTTGAATTAAGGTAGAAATTATAAAATATTAATGTCATAAGTATGCTTTCAGAAAAAAAAATAGATCAACATGATTGAATCTTTCTACAATATTAGAATCTATGGACTAACAGTGAATTCATCAACTACATCAGATTCACTGACAGTAACTTCCAAACTAGTTTTTATTTCCTTTGATATAAGGTCAACACAAACACAAGGATTTTTTTTCCTTACTATCTTAATTACAAATATTGACTCCCAGGTCACATACTACACATCACACAGAAATTCAACCTATCTGCAGATATGTTTTAGGAGTAGCTTTAAAGAGTTTAAGAGGCCACAGCAGGGTTCAAAGAGTCCTAACTAGAAGCAGGTGGCTGATAGGGATGCTGAAAGTATCTCCATGAAAATAAGATAAACTCTGCTGGAGGTCCATGCTTCAGGTTAAGCCGTGGGGCCAGAGTTTAGCCGAGATACAGGGCTGAGATGAGCTGCAGAAGCAAGATGCAGGACCCTGGATTTTGTAAAGGGAAAGAGCAGGACTGGATGGATGACAGAGTCAAGCTGAGGTTCCTGGGACATCTGGAGTTCTCTCTCTCTGCTGGTCCCACGTTATGTACGCTAGATGGTGAGATGACAGGTTGGTGGAGGCTGTTGCAACCACAGTACTAATTGTTTTGTTTATGGACTTCTAGTGAAGTTGCCATACCTGTCTTTCAATCTGATGAATTTCATCATCAGTTCTTAACCCTAACTCTCCTGATATGACTTTGGTATACCTTTGTATATGGCACCAATTTATTTTGATAAATTTAAAGGCTATCTACTGGATCACAGATAACCTATCACATTCATAAAGAGAAATGGCTTGACTCACCTAGAAGACTTCAGTTGCAAAACTCACCTAGGACTGGAGACTCTTGGAAACGTCTATTCCACCCACTGTAGATAGAATATCTTGTGTGTTGCATGGATGTATCACCTGTCAATTCAAAAAAACCTATGGCCTATAGGAAAGGGTAGAATACTAAGTAGAAAATCTAGTAAGCAGAAAGAATTCTATGGTAGAACTCTTTATAATATACAAGAATTCTAGTCAGGGAATAAGCCTAGCTACATAGCCTACATATTTGTAAATATATTTTGAGTCAGAGTAATTATTCCTGGAGCTTGGGACCCACAGGGATACAGCTCATTACAACACACATGGGGATGTTGATGGACCTGATTTATTTGGGTCTTGTGTAGATACTGTGCAGCTGCTGGGAGTTTTTGAGTGCAAAAGGCCATGTTATATCCAGAAGACAGCACTCCACAGCCTTTCTCTGATTCTTCTATTGTTACATTCTTGCTACTCTTACTTCCTCAATTTATGCTCAAGCAATTCACCAGCCTATGCCTTATGAGTACTGGATAATTGGCATAAGCTATTATACCAATTCATTTTATCATTTCAAAAAAAGATAAATTTTGTGATTATTTTCAACAGAGAAGAAGTTGCTATCTTCAACCCAACTATAGCATGTGAATTTGAATTGTTTGTGATCTGTGGCATACGTGTTGGCTATGTGTGTAATGTCATAGCATTGCAAACATCACATTGAGCCATATTTCTGTCACTGCTAATATGTCTATCAAACACTTTTTATGTTTCTATAAAAAGGAACATTCACTGAGCTTCTAGCTTGTATAAATATAGCTGGGATGTAGCACATGGTTCCAAGGTTAAATAGAACTGTGCGAGGAAGGAAAAGGCATTCACACCAAATCAAAGTTCTCCCTCACCATGCCCCCTTCTGGTGGTGATTCAAGCCTGTGAAGCTCCTGGATTTTTGCATAATAGCTCTAAATATAATACTCCTACACACTTTCCCGAAAGTTAGCCTGTTAAATGAAGCACTGCACAGCATACAAGTAAAGGAGCTTTTGAAAGTAATATAAGTTTTACATTAAGAAATAGTAAAATTGAGATTTGAAAAATTACACACTCTTAATATACATTTTAGCTCAATTTTCTAGTCATGAGTCTTTATTCTGCTTAAAAAGAAAATATATGTAGGGAAGATATAAACATAAGAAAATGCATTTGATAAGGACTCCAACTATACTTTGAAATAGAGTCAAGTACAAAAATTTATGCATAAAATAATAGCACCCAATCTTTCCTTTCAACCTCAGAATTATAGCCTATTATAATGAAACACCCCATTTTGTTTAAATAGAAAATGACTGAAATAGTTTTTGCTCCCATAGTTTGAGAAAAAAATAAAAGGAATGGTGAAAGTTAGAGTGACTGGCACATAAAACAATTAACATCACTGAGTAAGCACTGTGTTTTTAAGAAATGGTGTATTTAGCAATACATGTGTATGTACAAATACATATATCCAAGCAATAACAATAGATAAAAAATGGGGCCATGGATTTGAAGGAGACTGGAGAAAGGTATATGGGAGAATTTGGAGTAAAGGGAAGAAAGAAATGTTGTAATTAAAATACAATCTCAAGGTGCTGGAGAGATGGCTCACCAGTTAAGAGAACAGCCTGCACTCCCAGAGGTCCTGAGTTCAATTCCAGAAACCACATGGTGGCTCATAACCATCTGTAATGGGATTCAATGCCCTCTTCTGGTGTGTCTGAAGAGAGTGACAGTGTACTCACATACATAAAATAAATGAATAATTCTTAAAATAATCCTGTAGTACTCAAATAATTTTTTTTAAAAAACTACAATCTCAGAAAAGAGTTAAAAAAAGTCTCTGGGGGCTTGGAGAGCGGGCTCACCAGTTAAGAATATTTGCTGCTGTCACAGAAGACCCAAGTTTGTTTCCTGAATGAATAAATAAAGAAATAAACAAATAAAGAAATAATAGGAAAGGAAAGGACATGAGTGTTTCTAGGTATGATAGAGGAGAAAGATTATTATAGATATGTGAGAGAGTGTAGCCAGAAGAACTGACCTCTGGGAGACACAAGGTGACATGAACAAACTAAGGTGGGTCATGTAGGGAGTGAGGGAGGGGAAGGGGAAGGTTAGAGAGGGAACAAGGTGCAGCAGCCAGGAAGCCAAAGGTAGAAAGAACAATTAAAATGTACAAGGGTAATCAAAATATCTGGATTATATAAAGAAGAGTCTCTGGGGGAAGTCCAGCCAGAGTTCAAGGTAGAGGATGAGGTACCCAAGTCAGGAGAGCCCTGGAACAGGAAGAGACTGAAGGATTCTGGGATAACTTGGAGGCCAGGTCTGCTTTCATATGTTAAGTAGACACCTCAGCAGTTTGCTTGTCCCTGGTTTAAAACAACATTTTCAACAGCCTCAAGGTGGCTTGTAAACACCTGTCACTCCAATATCAACAATCCAATACCCTCTTCTAACTTCCATGAGTTACTGCACATACCTGGTGCACATACATAGACTCAGACACAAAATATACACATAAAAATGTGTACATCAGTATTGAAAACAGAAGCAGCTTAATGTATGAAGAATAACAAGGTTTCTACTGTCTCATCACTGAGAACTTCGACATTTCCAAAAACATACAAAAGTTTAAACCATTGAGAAATTCTTCAGAAAGTGCTGGTCTCAGGAGGATTACCATTGTGTTATGCAGAAATGCTTCTTGAAATGACCTCGATGTTCAACAAGATTTTAAAATCACTTGATCAGAAGTTGTTGCACTGAAATTTGCAGAGCTGCTGTGTATTTTTTTTAATAGTAAAGGGCATTCAGCTTTAATGCATTTTGCTAATCACCCTAATATGAATAAATTCTACATACTTAAGTAAAAACTATTTTCTTCCTTGTTCGTGCTTCACACTTGCCTGGGAAGCTTATTAAGGTGACTTTTAAATATTTCCGATGAAATAAGGAAACTGTGCTCTCTGGAGTGGGAGATTCAGAGGATAGCTATGACTTGTCTAAGAACATATGCTTTGAGCAGTAAGAATCCCAATTAAAATGAGAAACATTGCTCCAAGCTTGTGCCTTTGGAGTCCTAGTTCTTACTTTAATCAAATCCATTTTTGTAGGAAAGGCTATTATTTGTTATGTATGTGTATATGTATTGGAAACATTTCATGGAGTCTAAATGACCTCTAAAACAGGCAGTATGTTATTATTTCTTACATAAATTCTCAGAATTTTTGAAGAGAAAAGAAAAAGGAATCATAAACTTTGACCATCATGTAGAATCATTTGGGGGACTAAGAGAGAACAAGTTTTCTCAGGCTATTTTTGTCTCCTGAGCTCTACACTAAGGGGTGACATGTGACTTCGCTTCTTTCCATTTCAAGGGACATGAGCAGATCACACTCATGAATTGCATAGTTTCCTGGATAGATGACAGCAAGCCAGTCAAAGACAACTTCACTCAAGGGTTTTATATCTTATTGGGAACATCAGTGTTGACCTAGAACAAATTTCCACCAAGGAAAAATGCTTAAGGTGACCAAAATGATACATCTGTATATTTCATGCCAACTCAGAATCCTCAAACATGGATTGGATCATCTAGTTGCCTGTCCAGAAAACATGTAAGGCAAAAAAGAAAGCAGTCAAAATCCAAAGACAATATATCTTACCCATTCAGTTGAATTTCTTCTTCATATCATATGTGATATGTGATTGGAATCAGAAAGTAGACAGTTATTGATCTGTATACCTACACAGAAGTTCATACCATGGCTTACACACATTTGGGGGTAGATTAATCTTTTTAAATGCTCGCATCAGTAAATTAATTTCTAATAGGGTTGTAGTGAACAGGGGAGGATCAGGTGACTTCTGAAATGGGTTAGGAAGATAAGGTGACAACTACCTCTTCCCAGATGATGACATTAGATTTATGGACAGGTATACAGGATTAAGAAATTCTCATTGTGATAAGGAATGGTAAAAAAAAAAAATGTTAGTACACTTTTAGGGTTTGATTAACCTTGTCAATGCAGTCCTGGAAGATGTCACAAAGTTTGCCATTACATCAAAATGAAGAGCTCCTTAATTAGATCAGATGTTCGCTAAATAGAAATGACATAAAAATGCTTGTTCCTAGAGGAGGAGTATGAATAGATATCACTGACTTACACTATATTCTGATACTTTTTAAAACCTACGTTATTTAGATTTAAAGGGAAGTACTTTGAAGGTGTATATACATGTTTCTAAGGTTATCAGGAGGTGGGGGAGATAGTATCAGGTGACAGCCAACCAACTACAGAAAATAATGCTCAATACTGATTGAATATAGTAATATACAACTGAATGTTATTCAGTATGCAAATTCTTAACTAAAGTTTCTAACTGGTGAACTGACTACCAATTCTCATGATTTCTATACAAACCTGTAGTTAAGGTATTATCAGTTTGTTATAGCTTATGTAAAATTACATACATCCTTTTAAAAAGGTTTAAAATATTATTTAAAAAGGGATGGGATGGAGGTTTCTAGGGAGAGGAAATGGGGAAAGGGAATGACATCTGAAATGTAAATAGATAAAATATCCAATAAAAAATAAAATAAAACTGAAAAAAAGTCATATATTAAGGCTTGGTTTCAAATGGTGAAGTCTGAAGAAATGACTGGGCCATTAGGATTTTAATATTATCCATGGATTAATGCATAAATCGGTTCATAATAAGATGATACAGGGGGTGTGGAAACTATGAGTTGAGATGTAGTTGGAGGACATAAGTCACTGTGTGCTTTTGAAATATGTATAGATATTTGACTGACTCTCATTCACTATACTTCTTTTCCACCATAAACTTCCACAACATCCATTCTGTCATGATGGTCTGCTTTAAAACACACAAACCCAGAAGCAAGAGGCCCCAATGACCACAATCTGAGAATTCTGAGACTGGAAATCCAAACAGATCTTTCCTCTCATAAGCTAGTTTTTCAGTTATTCTTCGCAGCAACAAAACATGTCTGACACAGGGCACCTGCAGCAAAGTTTATAAATATGGTACTGCTTTTCTAGATTTGGCAGAAAAAAATACATGGGAAAACTAAAATTTCTCAGAATTATTTTCATTCACATTCAAAAATGTTGAACTATGTTTATTGGAAAATAAAATATGCTTGCAGATTTTGGAAAGCAAAGTTAGTTTAAATGAACAAGGTAGCATACAGGTAGCAGGATGCCAAAACTAAGTAATTTGAGAAAATATCTCAGAGTGTATTGGCCAAAAAAAAAAAATTGCCTTAATTCCTTTTATGAACAGGTTATCATTGGGATAAATATCAAGATTAGATTCCAAAATGATTGATTCAAAAGCACTTAGAGACAACCAGCTCAGGCAATAATTTTCTTTTAATCAAAGCCCATGACTCAGGAAGAAAACTGATCATTCAAAGGTCAGAATGACACATTACAGGCCTGAGAAATCTCTGTGTCTGAAAGCAGCTGAGCATGCACCCCTAGAGATAGAACTTGAGTCAATGGATTTATCACCCAATGAGGAACAGTTCTTATGCAACTAATTAATCATTAGGGAGCAATAGAACATTCTCTGTGGTGCTAGTTAATTTCTTAAACTAATGGTTTTTGGAAGAATCTGATAGGTATTAATGGATACATTATATTCAAATATCCCAACACTGAATGAGAGAATGTATTCTTATCAATATTTCATGTATGTATAGACACTTGCCATGTAACTCTTAAGTCATAAATTATATTAAGCATTAAGAGCATCTGAAGGTTATTTTTTTTTGGAAAGCTCACATGCTATGCTTCAGTTCAAATCCCAGAACAACAGAATTTGACCTTATTTAGAAACAAGTTATTACATGTATAATTTGTTAAGTTAGTTAATTTTTGAAGTCATATTGAAGTATGGTGAGACCTGTGTATTTATAAGAAAAAAAAAATTTATACACACACAGAGATATATGGGAGGAAAGACAAGAGGGCGAGAGGAGTGAGGGGAAGATAAAGAGAGTGGGGAATGAAAAACTTTACATCTAAAGAACATCAAAGAGTTTTAATAGAGTCATTAAAATTTAGGAAAAGGTACCTCGACTAGGAACCAACTATGCAAACATGTTGGTCCCAGACTCCTGACCTGCAGAATGGTAAGACAATAAATTCCCATGGCTTCTGCTATCCAGTGTGTGATACTTTGTTATAGCCTCCCTAGAGACCAACTATAATGCTCCCTATTACATAGCTCTCACACTTGGATGTCATGCTTGATGTTTCGTATATCCGACAAACATATAGGTGGCCATGACCTCTTCTCTAGGCATAATAGGCCACAGCTATCCATGGCTTTAGTGGCCCTAGAATCACTGCAATATAACTGGTGGCTTGGAATGAACTTCAGTAGAAGATGGTCATAAAAAAATCAATTTGCTTTGGTTCAGAGTTGCTGAAATACTTTACTCATCCTGACTCATATGTACATACACATGCACACACACACATACATGGTGTGGGGTACTCAGAGTCTGTGATCAAAATTAAATAGAATTATTTAACTTAGTATTGGGGATTTTGGTCAAATATATATGGGTATTTAAAATAATAGAAAAAAAGACTTGATATGGCAGCTTTACTAGTTCGTACTAACGAAACAAGGGGCTAGCTACTCTCATAGTGTTAGAAGAAACACATTGGGAAGATGAAAGATCAACATATCTAAGTGAGAAGACATGGACAGAATATCGTGACTATTCATATCAGAATGGTCAGAATATGATATTCACAGACAGCATATATATATTCTCTTCATTTAAGCAAAGACTCTCACAAAATATATTAACATGGGGCATACGTTTGCTGCATTTCTTGGCTGCTAGATATCTCATTTGATGAGCCTATTTATAAATGCTCACAGCAAAAGTAGTGGAGGCTAGGTATAACCTAAAGAAGACTTTCTCTTTTACTGCTCTAGTGGCAACTGTTGTAGAATAGGCAAGATGTCAACAGCAGAAGTGAATACTAACCCCAAGATCATATACCAGGGAACCAGGCAACTCTTAGAAAAGAAAGCATTCAATGTAAACAGGCAGCTTTTGTGGAAATTTACAAGCCTGAGTAGTCATAGACCTTGTAAATAGGTAGCCTTGGCAGACAATACCAATTTAGATAAGGACAAGCAAGTCATAGGCAGAGTCATAGTGACTTGTCCTCTGAACCTTCACCCAGCCAATACCTGGTTCTGAAGATATCTGTATTCCCCCTGAACACCCACACTCCACTGTCATTCCCTTCCCCACATCCTGCCTTTCTGTGTTTATAACCCCTGTGTGAATTAATTACGATTTGAGAAAAAATAAATTATAAAAAAAGAAAGTAAAACAAATAAAAAGACAACATAAAATAAAAAAATAGAAAAGAAAGCATTCAACTGGAATGTTGCTAGCAGTTTTAGAGGATTCTTACACGATTAATATGGTGGGAAGCAAAGAGGCTGGGCTCTAGATGAGTAGCCAAGAGCTTTACATTCTGATCCACAGGCAGAGAGAGAGAGAGAGAGAGAGAGAGAGAGAGAGAGAGAGAGAGAGA
>NW_021604791.1:5266917-5308280 GCF_004785775.1 Grammomys surdaster
AGAGAGAGAGAGAGAGAGAGAGAGAGAGAGAGAGAGAGAGAGAGAGAGAGAGAGAGAGAGAACCACAAATCACAATCCCAGTGATACATCTCTTCCAACAAACCATGTCTTCTAATTTTCCCCAAGCAGCTCCACTAACTGTGGCCAACCACTGAAACATACAAGCCTACGGAAATCATTCTCATCCAAACCCCCACAGCCATCAAAGATTTGGTGATGCAATGAGGGAAATGTGATCACCTGTGAATTTGTAACAACACTCCACAAGATATATAATACAGGCTGGCATTGCAGCATACACATTGTCCTAGTTTTCAGGAGGCTCAGAAAGGAAGGCTACAAATTTACAAGCAGTCTAGACTAAACTGTGCAACTCCATCTCAAAACAATAAATGCCTTAATCTGGTAGATATACTTACTTCCAGATCCTTTGCTGATAGAATCTATCAGTTTTAAAAATAAGTAATTCATTTGGGAATACTCTCTATAGGACACAAGATGTGGCTCATTGTTTGCAAATTGAATATTCAAAGAATAGGTGCTCTGCTAATAAATAAAACCTTGCCTCCATTAAAACAGAAATTCTGGTTGATCTTAGGCTTTTATTTCTCATTTTTATCTACTAGTGGGCAGGGAATTGAATCAATATAATATTTTGAGAAGCTTGTACAAACATTGAAGATAATTTTGTTGTTTTTGTTGCTTGGATCAAAGAGAACTTTGAAATCTTTGCAACTCGGTGTGCCATATTTATTATGTCTACTCTGTTATTGGTGGCCATTAGGGAACTGAAGCAGTATGACCAAGAGGGAACCTTCTGGAGTTCACTTCTAGAGCAATAAGATTTGTGTTACACCTTACCAAAAATATACCCTTAGATGACTGCGGAAGAGAATAAAAGAAAAGTTGTGTGGAAGGAGATTTTAATTTTAACAATGCATGCATTTAAAGTTTTTTAATAAAATGCAAAATCAGATACAATGGGCAAGGCATATGAGACATGCCTCTAATAACAACTGAGAAACAAAGAAGGAGAAATTTGAAGTCAAGATCCATCTAATGATCTAATGTGCACACCTGGACTCAATCAAAAATGATAGAAAGAGAGAAAGAAAGAAAGAAAGAAAGAAAGAAAGAAAGAAAGAAAGAAAGAAGAAAAGCAAAAACTAAAACTAAAAGAACAACAAAATAATTAGTCGATGTGATCAGTTAAGTTATAGTAATTGACATCTTTCCAATTCTGTTAAGGCTTAATTGTTGATGATTTATGTGAATGACATTTACAGATCTTTGTCCTATAATGTCTTTTCCTTTAGCATCCTTTTTTTCTTTTATATTATTTATTTTACATACAAACTGCACCCCTCTCCTCCCAGTCCTTCTCCCCGACATTGCCCTGCCCCTATCTACTCCTTTTCGATTTCTCTTCAGAAAAAGGCAAGCTTGCCTAGGCACCTCCTTTTCTATTAAGGTAGACAAGGTAACCCAGAAGGGTCCCAAAGCCAATCAACAGAGTCAGAGACAGCTCCCGCTCCCACTGTTACGAGTCCTACAAGATCAAGCTACACACTGTAACATATGTGCAGAGGGCCTAAGTTAGTGTCATGCAGGCTCCTTGAACTGCAGTTCAGTATCTGTGAACCACTATAGGCTCAAGTTAGTTGATTTTGTGTGTTTTCTAGCGGTGTCATTGACTCCTCTGTACTCCTCTGGTTCCTATAATCCTTCCTCTCCCTCTTCTGCAAGATTCTCCAAATTTCACCTAATGTTTGGCGGTGGTTCTTTGCATCTGTTTCCATTAGTTGGTTATGAAAGTTGGGCTAGATACCAATCTATGACTATAGCAGAATATCACTTCATTTATTCTTTTTATTTGTGTTTGGTTCTATTGTGGGTCTCTAAGCTATCCAGCCTCTGGCTCCTGGCCCTTCTGGAAGTGTTATGGGTGGACTCCCTCTCATAGCATGGGTCTCAAGCTGGACTCCAGCATATCTTGTAAGCAGGACAAATTGTAGGTCAGAGGTTTTGAGTCTTCGATAGTGTCCCAATCCCTCTACAGGAAATCTTGCCTGGTTACAGGAGATGGCTGGTTGAGGCTCCATGTCTCCCATTGCCAGAAATCTTAGCTCGGGATCACCCTCATCAGTCTAGGTTTCTCGGTTTCTAGTTCATCTCAGAGATGTCCCTCGATTCTTTTTAGCATCTTGATAGATTCCCACCACGAGGAAATCAGGGTTTAAGAGTACAAAATTATCAAACACTGTATTTCAACAAAGTTTACCCCCATTCTCCAAAGCCATCATTCTACTGGAATCTATCTTCTGTGTGTCCATAACCATAGCAACCGCTAAAAAGCTAATGAAACACACTCATACCTACCACTAGGCTCTAAGATAACCCATCTCTATCCTTTTCAAAAGATAGTGAAGTAGAAATTGCTTTTCATCACCACGGCCCCTAGTAATTCTGCTCTAATCTCTACAGTCTTTTGACTCTTACTAGTTAACACTATGTATTCTGGGAACACATTAATTGGCAAATATTGTGGTTGGTAAGTATCTTTTGAGATACTTACCTGATGAGACTAGCATTCCTGTAGCAATACAAGTTATTTTAATTATCTAGTTTTTAAAGTCAAGTTGCATCAGATACTGCTGTGAAATGTTTTTTTTTTTACCAGCATTGTTAATTAAAAGCAAGAGGGTTCTGAAGGACAAGTAGCATTTCTCAAAAACAGATGGACACAGGATACTAGCATAATGAATATTATGTTTTATAGCCAAGTCAGTAAACTTGTACAAAGTTTCCGTATTTGTACAAAAAAAATTCTCTCAATATATTTAAGTGCATCAGTAAAAATAACACAAATAAATGTAACAAAATAAATTACATTGGAATGATAACAGGGAATGATGTATATCTTGAAACATTCATTTTTTTTAAACTCGGGAAAACATCTAAGCTAATTTGAATAAAACTGTCTCATAAGTTCATGCATTTTGAACACTTAGTACCCAGTTGGTGTCGCTGTTTAGAGGAGGAGTATAGGGATGTGGATTGTTGGAGGATTTGTGTCACAGGAAATGAGCTTTGAGTATATAAAGACTACTGCAGTTTCCAATTCTCTCTTTTTAGTGCACATGGTTCAAGTCTTAAGCTCTCCAGTAACTGCTATAGGCCCCCTGCCTGCTTGATGCCTGCTATTTTAACACCACCATGTAAGCAGTAAGACAAAAATTAGTTAATTGATGGTCTTTTAATTTCCTTTACTTTTATGGTGCTGCAGGTTACTAGCGATCCATTTTACGAGTGCAAAAGTATTGCTGTAATCAAGTATAACTCCTTAAGAGGCTGTGCAAACAGTACAGCTAGATCACAAAGCTGAATAAAATCCTGCTTTTTTTTTCCTCTACATTTCATTTTCGTTTAAGGAAAGAAAAATATGAAAAAAGGAGAAACTGTCAGAATACTATGCCGAGTTAATGACACCCACTTATCATTTGATGGCCATGGCCTTTGCCATATACCCAAGACATCTGCTGAGGAGCAAGGTTTTACCACCAATATTTAGCTCCCTTTCTGCTCTGTGGGGTCTCAATTTAACCCTGTTGAGATATAGTCTGTGAATTTAATAAAATAATGATCATTTTTGAGGCCAAAGACTCAGGTCATGGTCTTTCAGAAGAAAAGTGTGCAATAGCACTGGTCACTGTCCCTTGTAGGTGAGACATCCCCTTGTTCCATTCCATATTGTGGAAAAGTCACTGGAACAAACATGTCACCTGTAGCCAACCTCTGTTTTTATGTCTCAGTGAAGAGATGATTCAAAGGAATCTCTGAAACCTGTGATAAAAGGCTACTAAAATATGGAATCTATCATCAAATAACTTGCATCTTACTCTAGAGAATGGCAATGAAAATGAACTGTTGTTATTTGCAGTACATTTTTAATAGTGTTTTGAGGAGCTTTGTTATTTTTCCTGTGAGAATATGAGAGTCAGGCATGTTCTAAAAGAACAACGTCCCATTTATGTAATCGGTGTCTGCAAATTGAATTTGAATGGGACCACGTAAGAGCAAATGCAGGCAGTGTTTTCAAGGAGTCTTTTTCAGAAAGAAATGAAAAAAAACTAAAATCATAACAAAAGCAAAAAACAGCATCACAGTCAAGCAGTGTTTATCAAGGGGTCTTTTTTAGGAACAAACAAACAAAAACTATAACAAACAAACAAAAAATAAATAAATAAACAAATAATCAAAATTCAACGACATTAGCTCTCAGTATTCCCATGAACAGGTATTGCTAATGATGAAAACACTGTTTTCTCTATTACAGGTCATAGATCTCACCCATTATTTCTTTCTCCATCTTACACAGCGAATGTGGCTGTGTTAGAAAAATAGTTTATGATTTTTCTGGTGTTGAAATTTCTCAGGAGCCACACCACACCTCACCTCTCCTTTAACAATCTCTGTTTCTCTCTCTCTCTCTCTCTCTCTCCTCCCTCCCCCTCTCTCTCTCCCTCCCTCTCCCTCTCTCTCTCTATCTCTCTCCCAGAGAGCCTGGAGGAGGCAGACAGAGAGAGAGAGAGAGAGAGAGAGGGAGAGAGAGAGAGAGAGAGAGAGAGAGAACTTTATCAAGCACAGTATTCTTATTCTTCACGGTTTATTTAAAGACTATCTCTTTGGTTTGTTTGTTCATTCATTTTTTTTCTTTTACCACTTGAGTATAACGTCCAATTGTTTTCTATCCTGACAATAATTCTGCCTATAAATCCACTAGTAATGTAGGAAATTCTTTTTCTCCTGATTTCAACATTCACTCTGTCTTTAACTTTTGATCTTGAGTCTTGGTGAATATGCCTTTATATGTCTTTGTGTTTCATCCACTTGAGGTTTCTCTTGTGTGAATCTAAATGTCTGAGTTCATTTCTCCAGATTTTGGAAGGTTTTGTGATTCTTTATTTATCTCCCCTTTCTTGGTCTATTTGAGACATAAGTGTATGTAATACTTTATTTGTTGGTATGCTATAAACACCAGACACGTTATTTATTCTTTTTCTTTTCTTTAATCCCCCCTTCTAGAAAAGTTTAAACAACCTGTCTTTGAGCTCATTGACTCTTAAAGCTGTCTGAAATCATCACTATTGAAATACTTGAACATATTTTTAGGTCATTCCTTGTGTTTGCAGCTCCAGAATTTATGTAATTCTTTTGCATAATTTCTTTTCTTTAATGACTATTTTTATTTAAATAAATTCTTCTCGTATAATAAATACATCCCAACCAGTCTCTCATCCCTCCACTCCTAGAATATTCCACCTCCTCTCTACCCTAGATTCACCCACCTCTCTTCCTTTTCAGAGACGCTAGTCCTCTAACAGATGACAGTCAAACCTTCCCTTAGTTTCTCATTTCATATGTTTGTTATCATCTTTACTTACAGATAGCCCTATCAAAATGGTAATATTTGTGCTTATTTCACTTTATAATAGTTGACACGAAATACAATTATGCCTTTTGATTTTGAACCTTGTTCTGTTGCTGGGTTAGTTTTCTATGTGGCAGTCCTTTGTGACACTCTAGTGGCTGAAACCACAGCTCTCAAATAGCAAAACCCAATGGCTAAATAAGCAATATTCTACACCATCCTGTGTTCCTGTCATTTGGGAAGGCTAGGTATAGTAAATATATTTCCCTAATATATTTTTATTATGATGGTAAGTACTAAAGAATATTTACTGTACACATTAATAAGTTCTCCTATGATATATCTTATATGCTTTGATCAGATGCATCCTGCACTACTTACATAGTTTTAACTTGCAAAGTTATTTCATTAGCGGCTGAGCATATGTTGCTGCCTGTGTTCTCTTGTAACTCACTGAACTTCTTTAATATATCCACATGAAATTCTTACTCGGGAAGTTTTAAATGTCTGCCTTTCTATATCAATTACTAGTGCTTTATTATCCACATGCTCACTCCCAAATCCCATACCTTTGCATTGATACCTGGATTTGGAGAACTAAGGACCTGTTTCAGTCTACAGAACAGCTTTAAAGGAGAAAGCCCTTCCTATCCTTCCTGTCCATAGATTATAAATGGGTACACAGGGACAGGATGAAGCCTGGTGGTATAGAGCATGACATGGTATCTGGGGACATAGGGACTGAATTCAAACTGGAGAAGGCTTGATTATGTGGTTCACAGAAAAGCTGGGCACTATTTTCTCCAGAAAGAGACTATCTCTATATGCAATGCCTTGTAGCCTTTGAAAGGTGACATAGACAATCTAAAACTGGCCATACTGTTTTCCTCAATACACATTTTCTTATTTTCATATTCTACTCAGTTGCTAGGATCTCTCATCTGGTTGTCTTAGTTCTTACACCTTTTCACTCATGGTGGTTATTCAAATCACTGCTTTTTGGGGGAAATAAGTATAAGAAATTCTTGGTAAGCTACTTTCCCAATCCTCTAGTTAGCTCCAAGAATATGGAGAAAACTATTGTGGAGAAGATAAAATAGACTGAAACTCCATGAAACCTAAACTTAAATCTTCAGTCACAAATCTAGGCTCTCAAGCTAATTCAATTTTTAATGCATATTGATGTCAATTTGTTTATTTTTCTTAGCACTAGTCTACAACCCAAGGTCAGAGAAAATGACTAAATGGATTGCCTTTTAGTAGGCTTAGCAAACATTCCAACAATAATCAACAGCATACCAGAGCCTTTATTATTTCAATAGGCCCCAAATACTATAAGTCACTCTCTCTTCCAATTATTTTTCCATATTTAAAGATACCACTTCCTATAATTCAGCCTTACCTTCAAATCAATTCTTTCTCCACATAGAAATGTCCTCAGGCTCGTGTCAGAATACTTCACATTTCTCATCTGTTTTGCATGTAGGAGCTCCTAGAATTACCAGACTCATCCCTTATTGCCTCCACTTAACCTGAAGTTAAGCAAATGTATTTCTCAGTATTTCAATTCCAACGTTGAAGAGCATCAGGCCAAATACCAAGAGTCACAACTGCTCACCAGGCTACAGTGAAAGGAGCTGGGATCAGTCTAGACAAGGCAGCAAGACCCAATCTAACGAGGTGGAAGATGAGTCCTCTGCAAGGAAACAAGGAACTGATCAGGGAGAGCAAACAACATGGGAAACCGTGATAGAATCTAAAGTTTTACCCTTTCATAGCCAAGCCATGTTATTTGGTATTGTAATAATCATATTGGCCATTCTTTTACATCTAAACTAAACTCCATCAAAGGTAAAGCAACCCCATGGTTTTAACCTTACCCCAAAGGAATCTCACTTACTTTTGATTTTTCATCAATAAAACCAATATTATTGTGACCATTAGAGGTTTTAGAGATTATTCAGTATATACACAAACTTTAATGTTAAAAATGAAAATCTATTCTCCATAGGTTAATTTTCCTTTATGAGTGATTATCCATTACAGGTAGTTTATGGGATGTGGGGGCATGTGTGTCCATGTCTCTTCTCAGTGCTGAAACCTCACCTGGCACAGACCCACCTAGGCCCTGTGCAAACTGCCACCAACACTTAAGTCCATTTGAGCAATGTTCCTGCTGGTTTAGAGGGCTTTCTGTGTGTTACCTGAACACACAACCGCTCGAGGACAGACCCACGCCCAGCAAGAGGTTGCCAACACAAAACAAATCAAAGGCATCGTTGAAGGTTCCTTGCTTCATAATCTTGTGTCAGGGAACTTTTTAAAAATATCTATCTTGAATCCTTTTGCATACTTAGTATGAGTTCTCATTTTCAGTTTTTAATGGGTGTGAACCTATTTGTCCCTGTGTCCATCTGTGCATCTTGTGCTTTTTCTCTGTTTTTCTCTTTGTTTTTTTTTTCTTGTTTGTTTTGTCCTAATCTGGTCTGTTTATTTCTGTTTTATTTAATTGTTTATTATCATCCCTTAGATGCCTGTCTTCTTTCCAAGGAGAGAGAGTAAGGGTGTGGTTCATTACAGGAAGGAGAGATAGGGATGGACTAAAAGAAAAATTCTGTAATATAAGAAAGGTGTATGAGCATTTATAATAATATCTGAAATATTTATGTACATATGACCCTATGCACCATCTACAGTGGCATATAGATGCTCAGACATAGGGCAGGTGTCCACAGTACTTTTTGCCATCTTGATCCTGAATTTTCTTTTTTGTTCTATTTGTCTGAAACAAAGTGCTTTAGAAGAAGGTCATGATTAATATTTTAAAGCAAACAAACAACAACAACAAATCTGAAATCTTACCCTAACTGGATCTATACTTATCTTTTACTAGAGGAACCGATATCCTCACACCATATGTATTTCTGGCTGTTATTAGGTACATGTGGTGCAAGGAAAAGACAGACTAATTCCATAGCTTTGAGCATTAAACTGTTAATCATATGAAATATGACAAGATTTCTGTGACAATAAACATCTTATGTTCTGCTCCTGCACTTAAGCATAAACTTAAATAGGGTCTTTACTTCAAGCCTATTGTTTGATTGTCATAATTATAACAAGGATACCTTATTGTTTAGCCAATGAAAGATTCTGTATATTTTACCTATTATTGTAATATCTGTAATATATGATCATCTGGTTTCTTTCTTAGGAACTTCTGGGTTGATGAAAGAAAATGAGAACCTTCAGCAGCATCATTGTGTTATACGTTTGATTCAGGATTGCCAGCTACCTCTAATCTATAAGATTGTGAGACATTCACTAAAGAAAAGTACCTTGAGTGACTCTCCCTGGCTAGCCATACAAAAGTGACCTATCCCACCTCTGGAGACTTACCTCAATCAGAAGTAATTGTTTTCTATTCCTTCTATATAACTAAGGCTTATTTCTTCCTTTACAGTAAAAACTCTGGCAGCTTGGCCACATAAGGAAAAATGGGCAATCTTTCAAGGGAAGGAAAACTCCAAGGATGAAAGATCCACAAGCAGCCTGAAAATGACAAATGATTTGAAAACTGGTTTTGTTATCAAACAACACAGAGTTTCCCAAGAGTCATTTATTTTCTGTACATTAAAAGCTAAATGCGGCTGTAGTTCTGTCATTTCACTGCCAATCCAGGGATGTGAGTAGCCCAAGACCGCCAGGATAATGGTTTTAAAAAAGACAAAGGAAAAGTGTATATTCTGAATTTCCCAGGTATCACCTCTTATCTCCATCTTCTACAATTTATTATTAAAGTCCTGCTAGTCAAAATTGGTTTCTTTCTGCCTCTGTATTTTTATATTCCTAACTCTTTCAAAACTCTTCTCAAGTATTAGCTTCTTTGTGACTCCTGGGAGTAGAGGTCATCTCTATTATGGCCAATACTTCTTCAAATGTTTTTCTGTTGGCTCTTATGGCATTTATCACTCTCGCTTCTAAACTTCAATAACAGATCCATATTCTTGGCTCCCCTGCTCAGGCTGTGCTCTTTGCCAGCAGATGTTCCATGCAGCACGAGGGTGACCTAATGAGAATCCATGCCTAGCTCTTCTATGGTTTTGGACAAGCTACTCAAATTCTCTTAAGGTCAGTTTTTCAGAAAAGTAGAGATGAATATCAAAGAAAGGTTGGACATTTTAAGAAAACTTTTAATCTTGAGAACTGAATACAAATAAGCATAAAGAAATATAAAATTGATAACGGTATGAAAGTCACAGTGCAAAAATCTTAAGAATATCAATAAAATATTTTATGATATTTATGAAAGACTTCATTGGGTGTGCTTCTTATATACCTTGTCTCAAAAATCTAAAGTATTATTTCAAAATAACAGCGAAATTAGAACTTAACATGCAAACTATTTTTCATAGGACTTTTTAAATCCAAATACTTTGTTTATTGCATTATTTTTAATATAATTTAAGAAAGTAGGTTAGACTGTAAGAACTCGTATTCAGAAAGTTTGAGAATCTTGTCCAAGGACAAATGCTAGCTCAGTTGCCATAGGAATGGGTTGTAACTGAATCACACCAATTCTTGCCTCTGTTCTTTACCAATCATATGTAGCAAATATTAACTTCATCCTAAACCATGAGTGTGCTATTCTGCTTGAGATTGATTATTTGGAAGCATGCTTTCTCTTTATGTCGCTTCATTAGTAATAATGCTGATAACAGTGATATTATTTATTATGCAGGACACGACAGAAGTAAATTCCAATGCAAGGCTCCAAATGCCTGTCTAAAACATCAGCAACTCCCCTATTCTATTACTGATCCTGACAACATGAATAATCTTCCATCATTTTAGAACAGAGTTTGACATTAGGAATTGCTGGAATTTAGTCACTAAAACCTATTCATTCTTTTATTACCTGGGTTTAATAATTTAGTTTCTTTATTCTACCTAAAAATTTACCTCTCATAATAATACCACACTAATACTTGCATCCCATTGTTATTGGGGTACTGTACATGCTGGTGATTAAATGTCTGGGAAGAAAGGGAAGCGGTCTTTTCTTTTCTGGAACACCCTCCATTTCTAATCTCCTTTCTTCACCCTATCCTCTCTTCCCTTCTCTACTTGTTCTTTGTTTCTTTGGAATATTGGTCAAAGTCCATAAGCAAACACCTAGCATTATATGTTAGAATCAGAATCCTGAAGAGGCTTCAAACAGTTTTATGACTATTTTGGAATTTGATCTGTACTAATACAGCTTTTATTTTTATTTCTATGTTTTTAAAAGTATAAAAATATTTGAAGAGCAATGCCATAAGTATACAATGAGCAGAACATGACTAATCATGCTTACTTAGTCATGAAACCTGCATTTTAATCAAATTATGCATAGAACACATATCTAGAATTCAATGCACATATTATCAATATCAATAGCAAATATTATCCATTCATGCATCTCTTGGTAGCAGTCTTTTAAAAGTAAGTGTTTGATAGAATCTTCTTATGTTGTAAAATCCAAGCATCTTTGACAAAGCTTTAAAATGTAAAATAACTTATTATAAAATATGCCAACAAAAACTCATGACCATGATTGAACTAAGCACATTACCTTTTGATCTATGATCTTCTCTTCATTTAAAATCAAGCTTTACCAACATTGAGTAGATTAGCTGAAGACACATTTCACATCACACTTAAGAAGAGCAAATCTCTTGTGCGTTCTTCACAAAAACTCTTCTAACACATCGTCAAGTCACTTGGTTATCAATTTTACCCCAAATCCATGATTAGTCTATGAAACTGGATTCATTATTTTGTAATTTAACATGTCCGAGAGTTAAGGTTTACATGATGCCCCACTTTCATAGATTCTGCAAAAGTATTTAAAGATATATTATACAACTCATTAGTATCTGTCTTAGTCCACCATGTAGAAATTTTTACTGAGTTATCTGCTACTAATCCATTCTAATCTATTTCCTAGATATCTGCCCATGCAGACATACATTTAACTTAGACCTATAATAGACAAAACTGTTCTGAGACTGAAGCTTATTACAACCAGGACGAATTATCTAAGTAACATAAACCTTAATGACTTTAAACAAACATTAATTAATGCTCATGGGTATTCTAATGAATTGAATAATTGATTTTGGAATCTTGACCAGGTATAGCCATATGATTCTCTCAGTTCTGTGTTATGCACTTTGTTGCGGCTGGGCTCACTTATATTTGGGGGTGAGCATTTGTGTGCCTAATCTAGTAAAGGAATGTTGGGAGATATAGCTGTTATCCATATATTTCATTGTTTAGCAGAAAATTTGGAGAAAATGCTAGAAACAAAGTCAAAGGAACAGAAGTGCAGGATTCAAAATACAAGTGCCTTTCCTACATCCTTACAAACAACTGTTTATAAAGAAGTCCACAAATAGTATTTTGATTGATTTGTAAACATCTATTTGCCATATGTGTGTAGAACTATCAATGATCTTGGCAATATTGTGACATATTTTGATTAATACGGTATACCAAAATGCCTTATTGTTCTTGCTTATTCTCTTGGAGTCTTATATTACTGTGTTTAAAAATAAAAAAATAAAAAACAACAACAACAACAACAAAACTCTGTATAGCCTGCTCCATAATGAACCCTTAAGACATTGACTTAGAACTCTTAAACATCTCAGCTCTCAAGTCAAATGAGTTCATCTCCATAAAACACTTTAAGGCAGACCATCACAGAACCATTGAATAAACCATCTGGATGAAATCACCTTCCTGTCTTATAGAACTACGAATTAATCCAAATCATTATTTTTTGGAATGGTTTCTTATCTGCCAAATATATAAATTGTCTATTAACAATTGAAAAACTTGTTAACTACTATGTTTGAAATACCCCATTGATGGAATCATACTACCTGGGTGCTTCTAAGATAAGTGAATAAGGCTAAATGAACAAAAGAGGTAAGAAGGAATACTGGGGTGCATTTAATGATACATAAACTAAGAAGCTAGAGTCAATAAAAGTTTATTATATTTTTAAGAAAACATGAAGTTACCTCATTTTATAATCTGACCTTAGTTAAGTGTTATATTGCTGATATGTTGACTCCAGCCTCATTCCAAATTCCTGTTTTCTCAAATCATGTGCTCTTGTTCCCTCAGATCTCTTCTCTATGATTCCCAAGGAAAGTAACCCATTTATTCACTGTTGTTTGCTTTGTTTTCTCCTAGTAGGAACTAAATATATTTTCCCAAACTCCATAGCCAAAACCCTACAATCATTCTCGAATCATTAGAGTTCTTTTTTCCTTCACTTCCAAGAGTAATCTAAACCAATGATTCTACAAATCATTCTTTGGATAAAAGGCATGATATTTCAACTTAAATTCTATTTCTAGTTGTTTTCACATCTTCTCACCCTGATAAATCCAAAAACAAACTATTTATTCATCTTTGTTTTTACTTAGCTTGTAGTGCATTGGCTTTGTATACCAGTTCAGTTACACAGACACAGACACAGACACACACACAGAGAGAGAGAGAGAGAGAGAGAGAGAGAGAGAGAGAGAGAGAGAGAGAGAGAGAAATTTTAAATTTGTACCAATTAAAGATGTATTTTTTCTCTGATTTTATTTTTATACTGGCTAAAGGATTAGCAGATTAATCACTGGTTACTCTAATTATATCTAAATAGTAATAATTATCATCTGATTATCCTACATGTAGCCCAGTTAACTCTGAGTTAATGTCTTAAAAAATATAGTTGTTGACATTTGTTACAATTAATTTGTGAGAAAATGAGTAAAATTACATCCGAATTTTGTCCTGAATTAAAATGTAAAAATCATACATGTAGGTCTTTTGGAGAGACATTGTGGGTATAGTTTCTGACATGCCTAAGAAGACACAATTTTTCAGAAAACTCCGTGATTTAATGGTTTTTATATTCTTTCTGGCCATCTTCCCCAGTAACTCCTGAGCTATAATATATACATATGTACATGAGTTATGCTGTAGATGTATCTGTTGGACGTACATATACACACTTATGTATATACACACTTTTGTACATACACACCACAAGTAATGAAAATTAATTAAAAGGGAGCTATAACTCTCAAAAAGACAAAGGGAGAGATTCATTGGAAGGTTTGGAGAGAAGAAACGGAAAGTGTAAATGATATAATTATTATTATCTCAAAAATAAAAATATTTAACAAGAATAAAGGAAGAGAATTATATTAGAATATATAGTAGTTTTATATCTTATTCTACTGTTCATCATAATTAGTACTTCCTTTGCAGTAGGAAGAAATAGAGAAAAGAAGAAAGATAAAGTTACTAGTCTAGTGTTGTTTCAGAATAAGTGTGTGATGATGTTGTCATTAATAGCTAATTCGATTAGGATTAAAAATAAAACAAAATTTTAACACCACCATGGATGCTGTTTATCTAGTCAATTAGAGGCATGAGTAAAAAATACAGGATGAACGAAGAGATATTTTCTACTTTGTAGTGGAATTTTAATCCAACAACATGGCTGCTCTGGCAAGAGAGAACACCTAAAGACCTTCTAGGACTATATGATCTGGCTGAAATGCAGATACCCCCTAAATTACAGAATGATCTGGCTGGAATACAGACATGCCCTTAGTACACATTGTTAATCCCTAACAATAAAAGTAAGATTAGTTTGAAAAAAGGAACCAGCCATGTTTGAAGTGATATCTAATTTAGGGGCAAAAAAAAGTAACAAATCAGAGAAAGATTTGACAAAATGAATGAGAGATAGAATATTTCCAATTTTCTTAAGAACAAACCTGAAAAAGAGGTAGCTTAAGAGAGTAGCAAAGAGGTGAGGGTAGAGGGAAGACAGAGACAGAAACAGAAAGAAGAGGTAGTTTTACTGGGATAGGTTTATGGCTATGTCAAAAACTAGACACAGATGAAGACAGGATGAGCCAGATAAGGAGCCAGAAGTTTAGAAGAGATTGGCGGATGTTTGATGCCAAGCCAAACAATTCAGTGAGAAGCTGAAAGAAGCCAGTTTGAATCATTCATCTTGGAGAGGAATTTGAGACAGAAAAAAATGAGTTGAACCAGGCAACGAGAGTTCAGAAAGGTCTAGAAATGGTGAGCTTATTCTGCATTATGCTTCTAAGAAGACAATTATATCAGGTGACTAAAAATTACTTTCACAGTATCGGATGGACTGAACGAGGATATCTTCTTTCTTCTGATTTTGAATTCAAACAGAGACGTGAGAATTAAGAACTTCCCTTCTAGATCTGGATTTTTTAAACCAATCCTTATAGTAAACACAATCACAAATATATTCTATAAATTCTGTATCTTTGTGGAATCATACATCACACCAAGTCTTTTTTTACTGTGATGTAAAAGTAACTACTGAGTAAGACAGCATGTCAAAAAGATTAAAAGTGACCACCCTTTAACATTAAAATTTAACTTTTAGGTTTTCTGAAACATGTCCCTTATGAAAAATACATAAAACATTCAACAAATATGTAAAAGAAACAAAATTGTTATTCTTGAACACTAAAAATACAGTTTACAACATTTTCTTATGTGCATTAGAAAGGCTTGAACAAATGATTAAAAATAATATGAATCCTTAAATTCAGATGATTGCCACAGTACTTAGCAAAGACCTTTTTCTTTTTATCATTTTTGAGTGTTCATTTAGTATTGATAAAATGGGTTGTAAACATCCTCCCATGTGATATCAGAAAAAATGTTTGTTTCCATTTTATTATAAGAAGAAATAAAAACTAGATAAACTAGGGAACTGGAACTGATAACTTCTCTCCTCTATTATCTTTTTTCAACTAATAAAATTTGTGAGGTGTCTTAGTCAGGGTTTGGATTCACGCACAAAACATCATGACAAAGAAGCAAGTTGGGGAGGAAAGGGTTTATTCAGCTTACACTTTCCATGCTGTTTTTCATCACCAAAGGAAAACAGGACTGGAATTCAAGCAGGTCAGAAAGTAGGAGCTAATGCAGAGGCCATGGAGGGATGTTACTTACTGGCTTGCTTCCCCTGGCTTTCTCAGCTTGCTTTCTTATAGAAACTAAGACTTCTAGCCAAGAGATGGCACCACCCACAATAGCCCTCCCAATTTGATCACTAATTGATAAAAGACCTTACAGCTAGATCTCATGGATGCATTTCCTCAACTAAAGATCCTTTCTTTGTGGTAACTCCAGTTTGTGTCAAGCTGACAAACAAAACCATCCAGTACATGAAGATAATGTATGTGATTTATTATGCATATGTCCATCATTTCTATTTTTTAAAAAAAGCCAAAAAAAAGCCAACAAACTACAAGGTCTCAAGCAAGCTTCAAAAGGAGGGAAGCAGCCAACTATATGTCCTATGAACCCAAGCAATAGCAAGAGTGACACAATAGCCCTGGCACTAGTACCTTGACAGTAAACAATAGCTCTCTAATTTGACTTAAAGCCTGTTCAACAAGAAGGAAAACACACCTACTTCTGGAAACATAGACAACTATACAATGCTAGTGAAGTCATAGCTCTTGAAGAAGAACCTACCACCACCACTTTAATAAACAAGTATAATCCCTAACTATATTCTAAATATCTGTCCTTATAGACACTGATAAGTATAGTTTTTAGCCTTTATCAATGAGACTTCTCTTTGTACAGATGGAAATCACTACATAGAAGCACACCAATCAAAATGAAAAGTTTAGAGTCTAGACTCAATGGATCAATCTACAAAATATCCACAAACCTAAGGCACAGAGAATACTGTAGAATATGGAAAGGAAAGATGGTAAAAGACAGAGGATCAAGTTCTCATGCTATGATATTGTGTCTCCAAACACTCTCAGAATCTCTGCTCATGAAGTCTGACCAAAATAAACATAAGCTGAACAAGGACAACAATAATAAATACGTCTATGAGGCCTAAACTCTACACAATGAACTATACCCCAAACCCAGCAATATACAACACAGTTGGCTCTATGGATTTTAACAAATGCACAGTAACATCATAATAACCTCTTACAAAGTCGGTGCACTACTCTAAAAATTGCCTTGCCATTGCAGACATTACCAGGGTTGCCCAACAAGATTACACTTCCATTGGTCAGTAAAGGGTACAGAGATAAACCACTCCTAAGACGGTTTCAAGGAACTGCATCTGCTTGATTGCACGTTAACAACTACTTATTATAGTGGAAGACTATTGATGTCCTACTGTGATTGGTTAGCACAATAACCTCGATTGGAGAGTGAGTACTCTAACCACCAGGAACTTTATGAGGAAAAAATTTTTAAAAAAAGGACACTTGGAAAATGCCCATATATCAGCATGCCAGCTGCAGGCTACTCATGTTACTTCAGAGTACTGACTTCTGAGAATACTCAGGAACATAGTGTGCCGTGCTTATTCTAAGAATTGCAGTGTGTAGGTAGGCTGACTGCCAGATCATGCCTACATTTTCTTCAACCCTAACTGTTCTAAGTATCCTTTCCTTCCCTCCACCTTGGCAATCAGGATTTGGATGTTGTTGTTCATGTTATTTAATTACTCTTTTCCTAGAATGTTATGTATTTGTAATTATACAGTTTTTCAGAATGGTTTTTTTGACTTACAGATGTACATTTCAATTTTTGTTTATCTTTTCATAGCTTCATTGCTTATTTCTTTAGCACTAAATATCCTTGTATAGATAAATATCCTTGTACAGATTTATTTGCTAAAATGTTAACTCTTATTACCTCAGAATGTCATACTTGAAGATAAAATTTTTGGAGATAGGTTAAAATAACATAATTATAGTGGACTCTGTTCCTATATGAACGGTTAAATAAATCAGAGCACATTCATGAGCAGAATCCAGGTGCTCCGAACATAGATAAAGAACGAGAAAACTGATTAGCACACCAGCTTATCAGAGAGGCTGAGTGATTTTTAAATCCCACTAAGGCACTGTCATAAGACAGAAGCTGGTGAGCCCTGTGGTTGAATTAGGGAAGAGCTGGAAGAAGCTGAGGAGGAGGGCAACCCTAGAGGAAGGTCAGCAGTCTCAACTAACCTGGACCCCAAGATCTCAGGCACTAACCCACCAACCAGGCATCATACACCAGCTGAATGAGGCCTTCAATACATGTATTGGAAAGGACTTCTGGATCTGAACTCAGAAGATGCACCTAACCCTCAATAGACTTGAGGCCCCATGGATTGGGAAGGTCTGGTGAGGTGGGAGTGGCAGGGTGTGGACATCCTCTTAGAGACTGGAGAAGAGGAGAAGGTATGGGAGGTGGACCAGTCAGAGGGTGGACCAGGATGGGGACAAAGTCTGGACTGTAAAAAAAATTAAAGAATAAATTAAAAAAGAAATCATGTAAAGAAAATATTTCCTGTTTTCTACAGCTGAAGTGCTAGCATCTGTCGAAAAAAAGTACATAGAAGATAGTCCATATTAGTGATTCATTTTATCTTCATAAACCCTTGTTGGATCAGTGTAGTGGAATGTTATTGTTGTTGAATCCCAAGACATAAAGAATCTGGGACTAAACTCAAGGTAACAGAGGATTCAGTAACAGAAACTTTTATCACAGACAGTTGTCTTGTTGCATAATAGCAAAAAGATTACAGATTAGTAACCATCAAAGCTATATTATAAGAACTCTCTTGGGGGAAACTGAGAAAAACCTTGATCAGTGAACATAGTATGCAGATGTAGGCTTGGAATTTCTATTTGATGACTTGCATTTCTTAGTATATAAATATGAAAATAATTTCACTGCATTAGGATTACATTAAACATTTTTCAATATGTAAAGCCCTCCAAATGCCAATAAAAAATGATTATTGACAATACAGAAAGAGAAGAAACAATAGCTATCCCCAATAAAAGTTTAATCAAGAACACCAGAGAGAACTATGGGAATGATTTGACAAGTAAAGGGTTGTCGTGAGAGCAGGAGGAGTTAAGGGGAAATATCCAGAAACTTTATAAAAGCAAGATGTGGTTGAAGATATCACTGTGATCCTATACCAAGATAGGAGACTGAGACAGATGAATTCCTGTAAGCTCATGTCAAGACTGATTCGAACATGGTGTGAGGTAACAACTAACAACTAAGTTTCTTCTGACTTCTACACATGAACCTTGGAACATACTCACACTATGATTTCACACATAACATAACGCAATACACATGTGTCATATATACAAACATATACACAGACAAGGGTAACAAGGAAAAAGAACAGAAAACTAAAAACAGTAAACAGATTTTTGTCTGTTATTAGTACTAATTTATTTAAAGTAGGAAAGTTTCAATGATTAAGCTTTTACATCCAGAATAAAGCTACTGATTAAAACAAATGCTTATGGCTTAAAGGTTACTAAGAAGGTGATGTGATAAGGGTCAGAATCAAGGCATTGATTTAAAACACTTGCGACTCAGTTTATGCTCCATCTCTTAATGTGCAGTCAGATAGAAACTCTGATTGGACAAAGGAACACAGACACAGAGAGGGTGACTATCTTAATATATATTATTAGACTAACACAAATTGATTATGCACTAGCTCATTGCCACAAAGAAAAATCTATAGCTACTAATGGGTTTTGCTCCCAGGGTTGAAAGTCACAGAAAGTATTATATTTCTGTCCTTTAATATTAATTAATTTATCTTTAGTGACCACTTGGGGAAATAAAAAACCACAGCGGCTGAAGGAGTCTCATAAATTTCAACTATTATGTATTTAAAGGAAATACAGAAGACTTTTATGTCAAGGGTATGTTTTCCTATATGGCGTCTTCAGAAACATCTAAGAAATATACTCCAGTTTATCTGTATCATCCCTAAAACTTATCTATGACCTTGAGTTGCTTTTTAAAGAAAATCCTTATTGATCAAATATACTCATCCCTTCTTTATAAGGAAGTGTGCTTGCCATTTTTATGGGGTTGAAAATATCTTTGTGATTTGTTCTGATTAGGAATATCTCATTCAACCACATATATGATAAGAAAAGAGTTTATATTGTAAAAAGATAACAAAATCTTTTAATGGACTAAACCAAACTTTTTTTTTATTACGCAATATTTCAATTGGCAAATGGAACCAGTCTGAAGATAGTGAACTGTGTCTGCAAACAAGGGAACTTAGCATATGTCTTCAATGCTGTCTTGACATTTGCTGGTCTATTGACAAGGGCTATAAAGATGAAGTTTTCATTTAATCAGTATTTAAGTGTATAAGATAAGTTATAAGTACATCAGTCTCTAAAGTAAAATGTTTACACAGAGGAACTAAGCTTGGCAAACTGAAGCGCCTGGCTCTGTCTTTGGATCTAAGTGCTTTATCTCACAACTTTAGCAATTCCTCCTCGTTATTATCATGTATTGCTTTGCCCACAGAGATACTGAGAAATGCTACAAATGGCTAAAATGGGTCTAGACATGGAGCTTATCCCCATACACGCCTTTAGCTGTCATCTTAAAAGGGTGTGATTGGAGTAACCTGAAAAATAAAAAAAAAAATACACTGACAAAAGCTAATATTCTCAGGTTTTCACATATGGAAGAATCTCCTATTAATACATTTATTCTGGACTGGGCTGAAATCCAAGGTCTCTGAGTACTTCTGGAAGGCCTTGAGAAGAATCCAATGGTGTCTTTAGCTGAATAAAAGGACTCATGGCTTTTGGTTTTGCTGATAGCACCCAATTTCTAACTTGTAATATATACATACATACATACATACATACATACATACATACTACATAAACATATACACACACCACACACCACACACACACACACACACACACACACACACACACAAATCAATCCCAGAGGTAGGCATGTCTTCTAAACAGCTGAGAAGTGGTTTTCAGTATGTATGTGTAATGAACATAAACCTAATTCACAGGAAACCCATAGAGTTTTTAAGGTTGTAATGTTTGCAAAATGAGAAACATTAAAATAGAAAAGAATAAAACAAAAACAAAAATAGTCATAGTTAGAAAGTAGGCAAGGCATAGTCTCATTCAGTTTTGCGGTTCTCCACAGACAAAATTAAACCTGAGTTAATAAGTCATTCCAGAAAATGAGTATTTGGCAACCATTTCTTTTAATAACAGTTTCAGAATTTATTAAACCCTTATGACTGACAGCCTCCTATTTTCCTTATTAAAACTTTAAAAGAGCTTATCCTCCCATTGAATCAGTGGCATTAAAACAAAACATTTACTGTGTTCTTGGATTTTTTGTTCTGAATGTGGACTGAGAAAAGTGAACGCGCTGCCCTCTGTACCATGATTGCTGGATGCTGAGCTTTCTAGAGAACTTGAAATTCCCTAAGATATCTGAAGGCATTTCAAGACTATTCCTTTGGTATAGTAGTATAGCATGGCTCTTCATAATACCTTGGCTGGACTTCATTGGAACAACTGCAGACAGATACTTCAAAGGTTCTAATGCAACTGTGTTGACACTTAGTACCACTCTGTACCACCACTATGAGCATCACATGACCAACATAGCCATAAAGGAGATACAAAATGTTTGGAGAAAAGATAATTGGCCTCAGTGAAAGCCTACCAACTTATCTAATAGCCTATAATCTATAATGGAAGTGAACCAGGAAAGTTAGTATGACCACCACTCACTATCTCATAATTGTAGGCTTAAAAAGGTTTATTGCCAAAGGACCTCAAGACTCTTTGTTTATTGTTATAAGAACTTGTATAAATAAATAAATAAACCAATATCCACATATTGCACCCTAAATAACATTTTACGTAGGAGAGAGAGCTGCCTCCTTGACATGGCCTGGCCATTGCATTCATGAAATAATAACTTTCTGTTATTACTTGCTGTGGTGACTTGAAAATGGTTACCCAGGGAATGGCACTATGAGGAGGTATGGCCTGGTTGGAGAAAGTGTGTCACTGTGTGTATGGGCTTTAAGACACTCATCCTAGCTGCCTGGAAGCCAGTCTTCTACTGTTTGCCATTAGAAAAATATGTAGAACTCTCAGCTCCTTCTGTGACATGCCTGCCTAGAAGCTGCCATCCTCATGCCTTGATAATAATGGACTGAACTTATGAATCTGTAAGACAGCCCCAATTAGATGTTGTCCTTTTAAGAGTTGCCTGGGTCATGGTGTCTCTTCACAGCAGTAAATCCCAAACTAGGATGCATGCACAAGACCTCTACAAAGTAAATCAACAAACAAGATGATCACTGCTGTCAGTGTATACAAGTTTATACCCAGTAGGTTTAAGTTCCTCAAAATACAACTTCTACCATTATGTTAGTGATGCCCATCAAGGGTTAATCAACCTTTTCCCTTAAATTATACTGCCTTTACACTGCATTCATTGAGCACCTGTTTGAAAGAAGCTTCAAGTTTCTATTCTAAGTGAAATACTTAGATATGCACATAACACACACAAACACCCCTCCTATTGAGCCAAATAAAAGGGAGAAACATATGTATCAGATTTCCATTTGCACTGTTAAGCAGAGCCACCCAACAAATTATCTGTAGAGTGCAGTTAATGTTAGCCAGAATGCCGGTAGGGTTTACACATCTGTTTGTGGAATCAAATTTGCATCTTTAGCATTTTGCTGCTGGAATGCCCTTTTTGAGAACAAGAGAAGCTGTGGGAAACACAGAAACTAGAGAGAGAAATAGAAAGAACAGTGGGAAAGCATTTAATAAGGTCAAAGGATAGCAATATGGATATGGAAACATCATAGAAAAGAAGCCCATTGCTTTATATGATAACCAAAAAGAATAGTTTGAAGAAAATAGGCCAATCAGCACTGTTTGGTAAAGAAATCTATATAAATAAAAGTGATTGTTAGCTTACTTGTTACACGTGGTGTCAATTATATGTAAGTTTTGGCTACATAAGTTTCCAAAATGTCTATGTATATGTCAATAACTAATAATGATCCAATATTGCTCCTTATAATAGATATGTCACAGAAGTCAAATGAGTGCCCTCTGAGGTATCAGAAAAATTTGAATGAGGGGGAAAAATCATTTCACGGATGTTTATTCTTCTATACAAAGAACTAATGGAATAAATTGGTATTATTTATGCAGGCACATTATTTTTAGTTCAGAAAATATTTAACCGTTTCAAATAACTTCAATGAAATCAGGCATAAGGAGTTAACTATATTACTGATAGACCATCTAAAGTGGTTTTTAGGCCAATCTTATACCATGTATGTTTTAAAATGTACATATGCCACTAGGACCAGAAAATATCAATTAGCATTAAACACTGAGTATTATTTAAAATCTCTATTAATGCACTAAAGAAACAGTATCTGACACATGATTATTTGAGTGGGCCCTCAATTGGAAAAATAAGTGGCTCTCAATACTATCCTGTGGAATAACCTTGAATGAAGTCTCTAAGCTCTGTTCCTTAATTTTCTCATATGTAAGTAGCTGTATCTGTGTGACATGATTGACATGAAGGTTAAATGAGTTACTACACCATTAAGTGAATCATGCAGGTGGTAATCAGGCTTTCCAGTGATGCTGTTAAATACTGGGTATTAGATGCAATGCTATCCATCGAAATGGGTCTTATTGGGATAGCAATTAGTAATAGGGCCATCGGTTCAGTTATTGGCTTATCATTAGGAACCTTGTTCTGATGCTGGGGATGGAGAAGTGTCACCTTCTCTCACTAGAGTGTCATAAAGCGATATCAAATTGCAAAATAAAGGAATTAACATCTAAGTTCTGACACCTCACTAGGGCTATGGACAGGTCATTTAAATCTCTTCAGTGCATAAAGGTCCACATTAGTAACTTCAGGAATCTCTCCCGAAGACAGAATGTCCAAACTGCTTACAGCAACTCTAATCAGAGAAATATGAGTGTAGAGTCTAGGTTCAATCTTTTCTCTCCGGTACTCCAGTTTTTCTCATTCCAAATATTTTGCATTGACTGGTCCATGTAAAACATCCTCAAGTTAGCTAAAGACAGAGAACCAGAACTCTACTTTCTGAACCACTATTTTATTAAAAGCCAAGTCACAGGAGATAGACCTACTGCATTTACAAAGAGATTCCCTTTCCTCAGAGGCTTACTGTATTAGTCACTGTTTATTGGCCATAACCAAATATCTGATAGAAACAACATGGACACGTTTTACTAAGTCAAACTTCCAGAGGCTTCTGTCTATCGTAGGAAGAGGTGTGGCAGAAGAAAGCAACTTCAGTGACCACGAAACAGTGAGCAAGAAGGAGATAACAGATTATGACCTTCAAAGGTACACAGCAGTAGACTTCTTCCAGCTTAGCTCAGGTTCTAAAATCTACAGAACCTCCCAAAACAGAACCAACCAACCTCTGAGGAGGACTTTTGCTATCCAGATCACAACGTCAACATCTCAGTTTCTTAATCTATGAATTAATAATGATCAAATTTTCTTAATAGGTCTGTTATGAGTAAATAAGACATGGCATGTAATTCACTATTTTCTTAATACCAAAACATATTATGTTATTTATTATGATTTTATTATCATATATTATTTCATGAAGCCAGAAAATTTTCACTATGGCATTCCATTGCATGCACAGAATATACCTGAGCCAACACAGCCCCTTCATTCCTTTCTTACACTTTTTCCTACACCTATTACTATAAGTTCATCGTTTACATTCTTTTGCAAATTATGTTCCTCCTAGATTTCTTCTCTTCTTTTTTTATCAGAGAAATTTGAATTCAGCTGTATACATAAAAGTCAGTAATATCAAAGAAGAGGTGAGAGTCCTATAGAACATGTTTAAGTGACAACCTGAGAATCAATAATATATGTATTCTGTGAGATGCACTGGCATGTGTTGTGTGCAGTTTCATTTGGCTTCTGCATAGCTCCCTGGCCACATTTTCCCACTCTCTGTTTAGATCCATGCACAAAACTGGCTATCAAATGGCATTCTCACATACGTTTTGTCCGGTTGACAAGCTAAAGAATCTATGTTCATGCTCAGTGTCATCAGATAAGCAATGTAAGCACACAGACTCTGTGTGTGAATCTTGAGTACTCCATACAGCAGTGACGGCTGCCAGGGCCTCTTACAAAATCCATGCTCCTTTTATGACTGTAGATAAAAGAATTTGTTCATAACTTTTCTGTCCAAGAGCTACCCAGGCAACCATCAAGTGATACCCTAGCTCCCAAATCTATTGCAGAACTTTACTAAATATAATTTCATCTGTGTTTTTATAATATTTCCATAGGGTTCGTTATATGTGTTTTTTACACCTGAAAGGGCATTTTATTTTCTTTCTTCTCCTTTGAGTAAAACCACATGGTTGATGTTATTTAAGGTCTAATGTCCCTCAGCAGACTAGTATATGGGGTCATAAATGGCTCTAACAGACATCAAAGCCTCAGCTTCAACCGAGCATTTAATCATCTGTAAAAACAAGTTATAGCCTCATATACTTGCCCACCATGAACATTATTTCTCTTATATGACAAGATAAAAAAATACATTCTCTAAGAACAAATTAAATGGCATCATCAAAAATATAATAATAAAATATCTGATCCTCATACAAATTTGAGTTGTATACTTCTCCTGGCTTTTTAAATATGCATTAATTGGTTAACATGTCTGTGCAGAACCATGAAGACGAAGTTCACTGTGAAAGTGCTAAGTATTATTAATGATGTTATTGTGTGTGCTTCATTTGGAGCCACGGACTAGATGAAGAACAGCACAAGGTAATGTACTGTGGGAGAAAGAAGCAAGATTTTCGACTTGACACGCTTCATCCCAGACATACTTGCTTTTTCTTCTGAGAAGAAGAATATTATGCTTTCTGCAATTTAATTGGCCCAGGTGTCTTAATTTGTACTTAGGATATGTTATAAATATGCAGAAATTTTGCATAATGGATAGTGCTGTATTTTTATGTAAAAGAAAAGATCACTGATGCACTGTAGATGAAAGAAACATGTTCAATAATTCCAAATAGAAGCAGTAGAATTCCTTAGCTAATTTTCATTTTCAAAAAGGTATACTCATTTTACAGACATCACACACACACACACACACACACACACACGCACACACACTTCTTACATATTTTCAGATATCCTCTCTAGTATCACAGTCGAAATTAGTTTATTCTAGGGAAAAGCTTTCTGGTCCACATCTGATTTGAAACCACTGTCTGTATTGTATTTGCACTGTAGCTTATGCATGGCCAAACCTCTAAGCAGTCAATAAAACAAAAAATCAAAACCATGTATTTATTGTACTTCTATAATGATTATCACTCTCTGCTTCAATATTTTCTCCCCTTCAATAAAGCAACTTTGAAACAAATAAGACGTAAGTAATCTTCAATTTCTAGAGCACTTCACTGCATTGTTTAATTGCCAAATTGGGTGTGAAGGTAAAATATTTTATGGCTATCCCAAAGTATTGAGCCCCTAAATCAAAAGCAAAAACTTGCAATTTACACACCTTAGGATTGCAAAGATTCATTTGTGAAGCCAATTTGATGCAGGAATTTTATGGTATTTTGAGATTCACATCAACCATGTGCTTTCTCTTCTCTTCTAATTGTATTTCATTGTTTTTCTTGGGGAGTGAACTATGAAGAACGCTTTTGTTTATTGACAGAAATGGAACTGAAGAATATTTTCACGGAAGATTTATGATACATAGCCAATTACATCTGGATTTCAGATACTAAATTAGTTTTGGATTTGTCTTATTCTAAATTCATTGACAAGTGCGATTCATCATAATAATTTTTCAGAGAAATCAAAGGCGATCATAGCCTTCACCACAAGCAACTCTATGTCACAATCCATCATGATTATATAGTGGCCAAGGGTTAGATGAACAAGAATTTGGAGTGGTAAGTAAACAGTAATAATCAGATTTATACATCAAGTAGGGGATTTGGAGTTGCCTATGGTTACACTAACTCATTTGTACTAAGAAGGCTAAATATTGGGTTTTGGAAATGTATTAGAATCTCCTAAGGATTTCACCCTAAAATGTATAAACAAAACTGTTAGGCTATTAGTTAAGTGCTGACATAATAACCTCTATTTAAATGACTTAGTAGAGTATTATCAGTCTTATACCACCACTAAGAAGTGTCAGGTGAACTTTAGAACCTAGAAATTTCAAACTTAGAAATATTGCTTTCAAAGGAAATTGAACCTCTCCAGACATGAATTACTATGAGTTAGAAAAAGCATATGCAGGGCTTAGGAGAAACTATTCCTTTCTTGTACTGTCTGCTCAGTACAGAGTTAATATAGACAAATTTAATTTCTTCCTCACAATTTCATAAACAGTGAGGTCAGCACAAGACTAGTCTAAGATAGGATAGCACTGAGTTCAGTATTCTCCAGTAACATTCCATTTTTCAGGGATGACTTACTTAAAACCTAGGTTTTTTTTTTTACTTGTGTGTGTGCATACACACATGCATCTGACTCAGCATATATATGAAGATCACAGCTAAGATTTTTGGGAGTTTGTTCTCTCTTTGTACCATGTGAGTCCTGGGTCTCAATTGTCAAGAATTGGTACCAAAATATGGTCTAATTTATTTATTTTCTTACTTATCTTCAAATCTAGTATACTTTAATTATACTTTAATTTGGTGGATTTTTACGTACTTTTGCATTTTTATTTAAAATCTTTTTCTATGTAAAAGAGTTTCCCCCACCAGAATATATCATAATTTCAGTTTTTCCTTCCTGTACTCCTCCCAGTTCCTTTTTATCTCCCTTCTCATCTGGATCCACTCCTTCACTGTCTCTCATTAGAAAACTAACAGGCTTCTAATGGATACTAATAAGATATAAGAAGATAAAACTAAAGCTGACACATTGACATTGTGTAAAACAAACAGACAGAAGCAAAGGAAGCCAAGAAAAGGCACAAGAAACAGAGACCCACTCATCTTCACACTCAAAAATTCTGTAAAAACACTCAACAGGAATCCATAAGATATACACAAAGAACTTGTAAGGTAAAAATAAAGAACTTGTGTGTGTGTGTATGTGTGTGTGTGTATGTGTGTGTGTGTGTATGTGTGTGTGTGTATGTGTGTGTATGTGTGTGTGTCTGTGTCTGTAGTCTATATGTGTTTGTTTACATATGTATATTATTAAAATAAAAGTAATAAGATGATTAAAAAATAAGAAGGGAAAAATCCCTGATGCTGCATTATGAGACAAGGAAGCTCCAACAGTGCCATTGAGTTTGTTTTCTGTTGGCCGTCTACTGCTGGGCATGCAGCCTACTCTTAGGAGTAGTTGTTTCCCTAATGAGATTCCCTTAAAGGAAAATAATTTTTTATTTGCAAGTGTGAGATTGCTTCTGTGTTAGGGATGGGGTAATGTGTCCCCTTCTTTTATCTCTAATACTCCATCTGGTACAGGCCCTGTGCATGCTGCCTAAGACTCTATTAATGAATCATGCTGATTTAGAGGGCCTTGTTGGTGTCTACCATCTCCTTTGGCTTTAATACTCTTTCTTCCTCTTCTTCAGCAATGTTACCTGAACCCCGAGTGGAGGAATTTGATTCAAGCATCTCTTTTAGGGCTTAGTTTTGTAAAGGTCTCTGAATCTCTGTATGATCTCTAGCTGTGGATCTCTGTATTTATCCTATCTACTGCAAGAGGAAGCTTTCCTGAAGATGGTTGAGCAAGAAACTGATCCCTGAGTATCACAGAATGCCTTTAGGAGTACTTTTACTGCTATGTTCTTGTAGTAGAAACGTAGTATTGAGTTTTACCTGGGTTACATAGTCAGGTTCTGGCTAACTCAAGCAATGTAAAGTATGGGTTTTGTTTGGTTTGAATAGGAATGACCCCTATAGATTCATGTAGTTGAATACTAGGCCCATAGGTAGTGGCACTATTAGTAAGTATGGCCCTATTAGAGTAGGTGTGGCCTTATTGGAAGAAATGTGTCACTATGGAAGTTGGCTTTGAGGTCTGATATATGTCTAAGCTATGCCCAGTATGACAGTCTTCTGCTGCCTGCAGATAAAAGTATAGAACTCTTAGCTCCTTCTTCAGCACCATGTTTGCCTGCATACTGCAGTTTTTCCTGTTCTGGTGATAATGGATTAAACCCCTGAAACTTAAGCTATCCTCAATTAAACAGAAATAAAACCCTGACAAAGACAGGTTCCATTTCATGGAGAGGAACTTAAGTCAAATAGAATACTAATTGGTTACTCTCACAAGATTATGCCATCATTGCACTATCATATCTTCCAGGAAGGACACCATTGTCAATAAAACAGTTTGTGGTTGGGTATTTATGTTTGGTTTTGGTAGTATCCAAAATAACTTCATATACCAAATACAGTTGCATGTAGGGGTAAAGCTTCTATGTAGTCACCAGGTGTACTTCTCCATGATCAATGAGTCTTTAGCAATGGGGCTTACTGTCAGTTTGTGCAGAGCAAATTATAGTTTTGGCAAGAGCCTGGGTTGTTAGGGAGTTCCAATGGGACCGCAATGTAACTCAGTGCCAGTGATACTGGAAGCTTCAATTGGTGATAAGAGATGCCCAGCTGTATCTCTGACTCCCACATTATTAGTCAATTTCATTTAATTGTCCATACACAGACAGACAGATATAACAGAAAGGAGAAAGAGAGGAGAGAGAGAGAGAGAGAGAAGCTTTACCACCCCCAAGTCATTTTGTTGCATCACTGAGGGCTAATTTGTGACATCAAACATTAAATATTCTATGTATGTTGTCATTGGCTCTCATCAATTAGTAATCTAAGAACTCTAGGTTTGAATTAGATGATCCATTACTGACTGTTAGATCCCAGTTTCTCATTTTTGATAAGGTATGTAAAAGATTGGATAGGTCATCAGCAGACTACTTTTCTCTCCCCGTTGAAATCAGTAGTACACACTTGTATGACTGGGGCTCTGGAATATGGTCCAATGATACCACCATGATCTTTACAGTTCACCTCTGAATTCTATATGAGTTATCTGATTATTTTGCTTCTCCCCAGGTGAAAGGAAAAGATGATAAAAAGGAACTTGATAAAACCGAAACCAAAGATGAAAGACACTTACGTCTCTAAGTCTCTGAGTTGATAAACAAGGGCTGTTTGCTGCTCATCACTCTGTAATGCCACAATAATAAAGAATCACGTCATGACTGTTGAGTTAATCCATGGAAAATTGGGATTTATTTTTTCAGCTTGCTTACTCTTATCAACTATAATGAAATGTGTATTGTAACAACATATTTTTATGTAAATTAATTTTTTTATTCTCTTATAATCTTACAAAATTTCTCCATTTCTACTGCCCACTAATCAACTTTGGGGATATGTTCTATGAAATTTCCTAAAAAGACATCTAACTTCACTTAAAAGTATCTTATAGTAATATGTTTATTCTCTAGTTTCTTCTTTTACTTAAATAATCCATAGTACAAAGATAAATCCTAAAGATAGTTCATAACTACTTGGCTATCTTGTAGTCATGTAAATAATTAGTAAGTTTATTAAGAGTATAAAATAAGAAAAACAATATGCATTCTCAGATATCTACTATCCAGCATCAGAAATGGGATTACCACCACTATCTACTATAAGACATTATATCTGTGTTTATTCTTTTCAGAAAGAGTCATTCTCTTGAATCTGATGCTTGATGCCTCTGTATATTCCTGATGAATCTGAAGAAAATATCTATGTCTGAGAAATAGTAACCTACTTTTATATATATGTTTACATGATCTTGATGCATATACATAGAAATGCATGTTGTTTCACATGTTCTCATCTTAAATGTTTCTATTGATAATGAACTATTAAAATTAGCACTAATTGAAAATTGAAAAGATTCATTCATTTTTACTGACCCTCCACTGCATTGACTGGAGCACAGTGTACCTCTTATTGTTTTTGTGGACTTTAAGCTTTCTCTAAATTTTTTCTTTAAAATCATCTATTGTTTAAAAGCTCCTCATGATTTTCTTGTCTATATATGTATAACAATGTCCCTAAAGTATATGCATAGAACATACACCTTCAGGATTGCAGAGACTGTTGGTCAAGATAAACTAGTTTTGCAGTATCAACTAATAATTCTAAAATCACAGCATTTTAATACACAACCCTTGAGGATTTGCCAACCATAAAGCAGTACTGAACACTGAAGGACACTGAAGGACAGCTAGCTTCTCAGCATTCAGAATGCCCTTGTCACACAAGAGACTTCTCATTACTAGAACCTCAGAAGAGCTCTGGAAGAGAGCAAGATGGTGAGTGGAGGACTGCATAGTAACTCATCAGTGCATGGCTTGGGCTTGAAGCATGTAACTTAGAACACATTTCACTTGCCATTAATGTCTTAAGACTTACATGCATCAGCACAAAGGTAGCAGAGAATTTCTCCCCTCTAGGTTAGACAGGATTGAAGAACTGAATGAATGTGAGCCTTTAATCATATTTTATTACTTATTTTAAATTAATATGACTTAATATTAATGGAAAATTCTGTCAATAATTCCAAAAGTTCCTCTACATGCTATTTTAATTTAAACCAACTATGTAGTAAGAAGTGTTAATTATGCTTCACATTATTGTCAAAGATTGAGATTGTCAGACATTTTCATTTTTATCATGCCAGTAGGGTGTGCATTAAGGAACATCCTATTGTGGTTTTAATTTGCCTCTCTGTGGCTGATAACACAGATGACTGATATTTCTTGTATTTCCAGTTCTCAGACATATTTTCCTGTTGACACATTTCCCTATCAAGTTGTCACTTTCCCTTTGATGTGTAGTTTTAAATTTTTTTTTACTTCGGATGCTAATTCCATGTCCCTTATGTGCTGTAAATATCTTTATAGAGCTTCATTTATATTTATGGTACTTTTCAATGTAAGGCATGTTTAATGTCATGTTGACAGCATATCTTTATTTCCCACCATCTGATATTTTCCTTTGTATCTTGCTCAAAACTGTTTTCCTAATCTCGAGCTATAGAACAATTTTTAGTAAAGATTTCAAATTTTTCACTTTGTATCATGGGATTTATTTCACCTATAACTAACTCTAGCAATTAAAGAGCAGCTTGAGCTGTCTACGTGCCCAGTCATTACAGCAGCTCTGTTTTGATAGTCTTTATACAGTCATTCTCTTTCTTCAGCCTGATATTTATCCCTATCACCTGCTAACAAGATAAGGATTCCTATTGCCTGATACTCTGTCCTGTCCACTGGTCTTCCAGGTTCCTGTTTTCAATGAGCCATATGTTTTATATATACTATACACTGGGGTGCTTCTGAGAACCAGAGCCCCTTTTTAAGTCAAAATGCACAAATCCATGTGCATTCATTAAGCTTCTCTTTTAGCACACGAGGTTGGCAGTAATACATTTCAGACAGTATCAGCCACCTTGTATGACATCAGTTGGTGCATATTGAGAGAAGAGTTGAATCAGAAGAGAACACAAGTTTCAGAAGGCAGTGGAGCAGCCATTTTGTATAAGAGAAACCTCTAATTCAAGCAGGCAAGGCCATTCAGGTATGTGAAGCTGAAAGTGATGCAAAACAAAAGGTCTGAGTTTGATATTTCTCATGTCGAAGTGTTCACAAGTGTTTTAAGTTTTCTAGGAAGAGGATATTATTCTTCCTTAAAAGTCCTTTAAATTTTTTTGAAAAGCAGGGTCGCCTCAGCAACTCCAGTTGCTTTTCTATATAAACATTTATGTATAAATTCTTCATCAGATAATCTACTGCAGTATTTGTTTATTACAGAACTAGTAGCAAAGTCCACTCAACTTCTGAAATAACACGTGTCTTATCCACCTCTGTGTCCTCCTCCTGTACTTCAAAAGGTCACAGCTGAACACTCCATATTCTAACCCAGTGCTTCTCGACTGTCATATGCTTCAACCCATTTAATAAGTTCCTCATGTTGTGGTGATCCCCAGCCATAAAATTATTTTCATTGCTACTTCATAACTGTAATGTTGCTACTGTTACAAATCACATTGTAAATATCTGAAATGTAGGATATCTGATATGTGACCCCTCTGCAAGAGTCATTCAACACCCAAACAAGTCTCAGCCCTTAAGTTGAAAACCATTATTCTAGAGTGTCTGGCGTCAGTGTTTGGAGACCTACTCCAAAGAGTGAGCATAAAACTGTCCTTAATAAGTTAAGGTCAGATTTCTAACTGTGCAACATTATTTTGCCTCCAACAGATCACGCTGGAACATTAATGACTTTGACTAATAATTAGGGCAAAAGGGAATCACATACGCTTCTATCCTTAGAGTTTAGAAGAGGAATAATAAGAAATGTATGTTAATTAGTAACAAAATCAGTACAGTTTTGTACAACTGTAAACCTTTTTTCAACATCCTTGATCTGCTTGGTTGATCATGTTTGTCAGAGCAGTTCACTGAGACTTAACTCAGAATATGTCCAGGGCAGTGAATACTACTGAGTCAAGATAATAGGCATGATCACATTCCTCGTCAAAGTCCTTCAAAAATCCCTTTCATTTGGGACAAAAAAACAAACAAACAAACAAAAACAAAAAACAAACAAACAAAAACGACAACTATGTAAACTTAAACATGAACAAAGCCTGCCAAGCTTCGGACTCCTTAGTGTTTCCCAACTTTACCCCTGCCTCTCTCTCATACACATGCAGTCCATGGACACTCTGGGTCTTCACACACGCTGTTCTTGTTTCTTAGCATAGCGTTTCCTGCTCATTAATTAAAGGTTCTTAGGAGTATACAGTTCTCTAACCCTCTCTCTGTTATTTAGAAGCACAGTTAAGACATGACCTGTTGTTATGTCCCAAGTACACCACGGTCAACTGCATCCGTTAAGAGGGTTTGGAACAGGCACATCCCAATTGGTCTGAAGAAGATTGTAAAATACAATTGAATCAAGGCAGGGCAGAATCCTCTAAAACCTGTGACCTACAAAATTGAATGTGTCCTAATAGAACCAGATAATACAGTTATTGGCAAAAATGTGGAGCCAACATCTCTTTATGACTCTCTTGGAATTTTACAGTGCTCTTAATACAGTTCTGTGTGGTTCCTGCAGCTCAGTGATGAGAAGAAGCTCATTACCTGGTGTTTAACAAAACATCCTGTGGATTGATTTGGGTCTTAAATGCAGGTAATGGTACCTTTCAGATGAAATCTGCCACCCAAGAGATCTATTTCCATGCTCCCTCTTGTCTATAAAGGTACCCTCCTGATTCAGTGAGCATATTAATTGCTTTTTTTGTAGGGAGCCCCATACCTGGGAAATAAACTTGGCTGACCAGCCTATGAACCCAAATCATCTATTTTTGTATTGATTTAGCACTGACTCGCTTAACCTATTAAAGCACCTAATTTTGTTGGGTTATATAGCAGGGTGAAATTTCTTTTATATTTATTGCACCTTCCCAAAGCCCCATGAAGTAAATGGTCATAAATGACAGTTGCAAAAGTTGTGTTCCAAACTTCTCTATGGAAGTTATTATACAGTATTCTCAGACAGAGGCCAATTGAGCCATTGCATGTAAATATATATTGATAATTAATTCATCTGAGTTCTCCTCTGTCATTTATTCACTTCCTTCCATATGCTGTGTCATGTATTACAGAAAAAATGTTGTTATGATCTTTCTACAATTATATTTTCTCATATTTGTATGTCTCACATCCAGTGCTGAGATTAGTTTTTACACATTCCAATTCCAAGTTCACAATACAATTTCATTCCTCCTTTCCCCAACACCAAATGTATTTCTAAAAATGATGGCAAGAAAAACTTGCTTCTCTGAGAAACACCATTAAGAAAATTCATTATATTTGTTTTTAGGCCAACATTGCCCATTTAGCAGACAATTTTATTGAGCTATGTACATTGATGTGTACATCTTTTGGAAAGTTCATTGTACAGTGACTCCAACATCACTTTTTGGCTATGGACCATGAGGAGAAATATGAGGCTTTAAAGTGTATAGCTTTCAGAACTAATTCTGACCCATAGTCCTACTGAGTCTCATGGCATGCTATTTCTCTCTCTCTCTCTCTCTCTCTCTCTCTCTCTCTCTCTCTCTCTCTCTGTGTGTGTGTGTGTGTGTGTGTGTGTGTGTGTGTGGTGTTTGTCTCTTTCTTTCTCTCTCTTTCCTCTCAATTATTTCAGCAGCAAATCTACGGTCTGACATTTACTGAAAAAAGTTTGTAAAACTTATACTTAAAGGTGCTATAAACATTAGCTGTGAAATTAACAACATCTTCAACATTTTATACATTGTCAAACAATATCATTATCTGGGTAGCTTCCAGACTAGATTCTCCCTTTATGACTTCAGATATCTAAATCAGATTCATTATTCTAACTTACTTTGACTGTTACTTCCTCCAAAAAGACATCTTTAATGTACATGCTGATTTTTAGGCTTTCTCTGTACTCTCACACTATCCTGTTAATACATATCTTACAATCTCACTGTACCCTGAGCACACATTTCTGCTCTCTTTATCCTCTCATGCCACCCTAGGTAAACTTTCTGAGAAGACTTGCTTCAGCAATGTCCTTAAGATGTGCCTAAGTATACCTTAAATTTAATTGTCTTGATCTCTAGAGAAAGCAGGATTTAAAAATAACAGTTTTCTGAATCCCAAACATAATACTAGTATAGAGTTAGGGTCTTTATAAATATCTGAATGAGATTGGTGAGGTAGATTAGCAGGAAAGGGGGCTTGACACCAAGCTTAATGATCTGAGTTCAATTTCCAAAATGAAGATGGTGCAAGAAGAGAAACGTTATCCTCATTCACGTTGCCCTCTGTAACACGTGTGCAAGCACATACGCATATATACATCAAAATAAATGTAAAATTAAATTTAAATTTTTTAAATGATAATTAAAGTATATTCAAAGGTTAAAGGCCAACAAGCCTTTCTATTTATCCTTTCATCTGAGAAAGATCTATTCCTGTAGGCACAGACACCTATTTAAATTTGTTTTAAAACCAAATGAAGTTCAGGGCAAGACTGTGCGTGTAAAAATGAATGCATAAATATACAAAATATAAATTTTGTAAGAACATTTTTCTCTCAATCTCTAAACAATATTATTAAAAATGTAAATTAAAGGGCCTGGGAGATGGCTCAATGGGTAAGAGTCCTCATGGCACATACATGAGAAACTTCATGAGTTTGGATCCTCGGTACCATGGGAGTGTACAACTGTAACCTCAGATATGGGTCAAAGAGTCAGGCAGAGACAGATGGATCCAGCCATCCAGCCTCACCAAAGCACTGAGCTCCAGGTTCAAACAAACAAACCCTGAAAATTCAGGAATGAGATCAGAAGTAATTGAGCAGGATACTCACTATCTTCCTGTGGTCTCCATGCACATACATTTGCATGCACATCTAAGTGTGTACACATAGACACACACACTCTACATAAACATATAATACACACATCAGAAACAATAAAAGTAAAAATCATTCATATTGCAAAAATAAAATTACCGTAATCTTGATGATTTTTTTTAAATAATAAAGCACAGATGAAAAGGAAGTAACATGAACGAACATTAAATTCTGCCTGGTCTGAGACTTCAGAACCAACTATCTTACACTCACTGTGCACAGAGTTTACAAATGGATGCAGAGTATGCTTACGTTTTGAAGCTGGACTATTACAGCGAAAAAGAGTCTGCCGAAGATTAACAAAGCATCTTAACTTTTTAAAGCCATGAAGATTTTAGGAGCAAATGCTTCACAAGAATGAGGTATCCATGGTTGTCAATTAGCCCAGTGTGAAGGAATCCAAGCACTGAGGTGTTTATGCTTCTTTACACGCCTTCCCACATATAATTCTCATCTACCTTCCACCTGGCTGTGGAGATTGATCCAGTGCAAACATGCTGCAGATGAATTGCTCAGAGGGTTTCGGATGGGGATGTTTCTGTGCACATCCTCACACTGTTTGCAATTGTGATTTTTCATGGGCATCCACATCCTGGCAATATATTCCTGGATTTGACTGTAATCTTGCTGTAGAACTCACCTGCAAGCCTCGTAAACTTGTTTTAATGTAGCTTTAAGTCAGAGATCCTGTGCAACCAGACAGCTAGTGCTGCCCCATAGCATCCATTTGAGAACACATCTGAACTTGCACCTCCTACTGATAAATGTTTGCAAAGGGGGACCACATTCTGTTGAATGAATACACACTACAAAGCCACCCCATCCTTATTGACTTTGTAATGGAATTAGCCATTTCTAATGTGTACTAGGTTTTCTGGAATGCCTATCCCTGGGTTAAAAGTTAGGTATAAAAATAGTTGATAGTGTTTTAAATTTTCCTGGTTTAAAATTCCAAAGAATAACTGAATTTCACACTTTAGGTAACTGGTGAATGATCAAACGATGTAGAAACAGCATTGTTTCCTTAACAACTAAGTTATTAAGAATCAGTTTTCTGGCTGTTGTCAAATGCTACACCTAAATAGTGATCCTTTATAAATTATGTTCATATCGACTCCCAGAAACTATGAATATAATAATACAACTTTATTTGACCAAAAGGTTTCTGTAGACATAACTAAGGAGCTTGAATTGTTAGTGCCCCAGGTTTTGAAGTGGTCCTTAATTTCAAAATCAGGCCATCTATGAAAAACCGAACACTACGTGAGAAAAGAGGCATGGATTGGAGTTAGGTCGTCACAAGCAATCACAAGCAAAAGAGTACCTGAAGCTGGGAGTTATTAGATGGCACAAGGAAGGACTATCCCCCAGAGCAGGGGTGGGCAGGGTCCTCTGCCAACACCTCAATGCCAGACTTGTAAGTTTTAACTCACTGAGTTGATGAAATGCTAACACATAAGCACTAGATTGCAATGAAATTTTGTCACCTGCTAGGCACACACATGCTCGGTAGTACAGGATTCTAAGACACAGGATTGCCAAGAAGCCACAAATATTTAACTTTAGGATTCTCAGCTATAGACATCCTCGCCTAGGAAGAGTTTCAGGCACATGTTCATTTGTTCATTGTTTTATGCAATGCTACCTTACTGAAATGGAATTTTGATCATAATTAGCTACTTTGCTTAGTGTTTCCATTTTGCCTCTGTTATTCATCCATTTCCCCATCATTTAGGGTATGTAATATCTTGGACAGAGCTTAAGAGGCACTTGAGATTAAGATGTTTTTCTTAAAAAAAATATTCATTTATGTAATGTACACGAGTACACTGTAGCTGACTTCAGACACACCAAAAGAGGGAATCTGATTCCATTACAGATGGTTGTGAGCCACCATGTGGTTGCTGGGAATTGAACTCAGGACCTTTGGAAGGGCAGTCAGTGCTCTTAAACTCTGAGCCATCTCTCCCACAGTCAAAACTCTGACCCATAATTGTTCCTGTCTGAAAGAACTGCAGGTATGGAAATAGAGAAGAGCCTGAGGAAAAGAAGCTTCAGTGACAGGCCCAAAGTGAGATCCAGCTCAAGAGGAGGCCCCAAGGCCTGACACTATTACCGAGGCTATGGAGCACTCACAAAAAGGAGCTATCCTGACTGCCCTCCAGAAGACCCAACAAACAGATATAAGAGTTAGATGCAGATATTTGCACCCAACCAATGAACAGAAGATGCTGACCCTTGTGGTTGAATTAAGGAAAAGCTGGAAGAATCTGAGGAGGGCGACCCTGTAGGAGGACCAGCAATCTCAATTAACCTGGTCAGAAGATTTTCTGAAAATCATTCTTTTCATCTAATATAAGCATAAATACCAATGAGAAGTGATGACCATAAAGTTTTCTTTCTATAAGGAATATCACATCATAGCAACACAATTGATATATTTAAAATACACTCTCAACTTTTTGGTGGAAATCACAATGAAAAAGTATATTTATAGGGCATTAAACTATAGGAGCTATGAAATGGTATATATGTATATGAACTCATGTGCCTTCTATAAGCCAGTTCTCAATGTTTCAAAAGGATTTGCCATTGATAGGCTCGAGAAAAAAAAGTATTGTCTCTATAGTCATCTATGTTACAAAACTATAGTTATGAGAAGAGTTGATTTGAAAGTACAGACTGGACAGGTGTTGTAATGCATACCTTAATTCCAGGACTCAGGAGGCAGAGACAGGCAGATCTCTGAGTTTGATGCCACTCTGGTCTATAAGGTAAGTTACAGGCCAGCCAGGGCTACAGAGTCAGAACTGCCTCAAAACAAAAAAAGTGTACAGAAGAAAATCATACAAAAACCTAGTTTAAACTGTGATTATAGGATGATATAATACAGTAAACTGTTTGAAAATATTTTGCTGTTTTTAATTTTTAAATTTTATATGTATATAACAATAACTAATGAAAAAAAGGCCATTCATACATTTGATAAAAGCAAAGAGGGTTATATGGTATGGTTTGGAGAGAAAGAATAAGTGAAATAATTTAATTATTTTTTATTTTGTCCCTGAAAGTCATTAATTTTAATAGTTTAAATTTTGCTTTTAAAATGAATAGTCATATTTTGTAGCAAATTTTAAACTTTCTTTTCTTTTTATGGATCCAACTGAAGTGTGTGTGTGTGTGTGTGTGTGTGTGTGTGTGTGTGTGTTATGCTTCACAACACTTGGGCCTGACTTTACTGCCAGATTATAATGTTAGATTTTTTTAAATATATTTTTTTTCTGTTTTGTGGAATTAATAAAAAACGGAAATATGCCCTTTACTGGATAGAAAAAGAAATTCTGTATTTTGGAACATCATTCTGGTTGTTTTCAAGTATACCTCATTCTGTTCAAATAGCAGCAGTGCAAAGATCGTGAAATTTTATGACTTTACATGTATTATTAAAAATTTCCCCTGATGTAAACGCATGGACCACAGGTATCAGTGTGAACTTTTAGATGTGAATTTAAGCTATAATGATTACTCGGCTTAATAAATTCACATATCTCAAATTAGAACTTGAGAATTTTTGTCTTCTTCATATAACTTCCGAATGCTGTAGTTTTTAATTTTTTCCCCAGGAAACAAATGCAAACGGCTTTATTAACTTTTTGTGGTTTTTTTGTCCATTTGTTTGTTAGTTTTAAGACAAGATCTCAAGTCGCTCAAGCTGGCTTTAAAGTCCTTATGTAGTCAAGGGTGATCTTGAAGTTCTTATCCTCCTGCCTCACCTCCAGAGCACTGGGATTGTGGGATTAGAGACATGTACCACAACATGGTCCATCAGATGCTGTGGATGCAGCTCAGGACTTCAGGCAGGGTAAGAAGCATCTTACCAACTAAGCAGCATGACCAGCTGAATGCACATTTTTTGTCCATAAACTAACAATTTGGTATCCAGTTTCCTATCTGAAGCAGCTTGTTCATGTCAAAATGGAAGCTAAAAAATGATTTACAGACATGGGGAGAGTATCTGCATGAAGTCACTCTTCCGCAGAAAAATTTCAATACATGTGCTTGTGGTTCCCTGGGAGACCAGCAAGAGTTTCCATTTGTGGTGCTTTAGTAAGAAAGAAAAGAGAAGAGCTAAGCAAAGCAAGAAACGCTGGCAAAGACTTTGGAGTTTGTCTCTTTGTCACTTAAAGATAAATGTCTTCAGCCTCTGTTGTATTCATGCCCTGGGAAACCATAATTTTTGCATATCAGCTGCTGTGAGTCTAACAAATTCTGTTTGTATAACATTGGTTAAGTTGAATATCATTCCAAAATGTGAAGTTTCCTTAAAAATAAAAAAGCCAATGGCAGAATATTGTTAAATGCATAGTGTCGGGATGAATCTTGAGGTTCCCTGCCTTGTCTCCCCAATTCTGATGCTGGGAGAGACACAGCAGGATCTGTCACAGAAAAGGAAGACTGGAGGAGGCAGCGGAGTCATTCCAGCACTTCCTTGTCGCCTGTGAAATATGTCACGTCTTTCATTCTGAAGAATCGAGGTCTATGGCACTTAATTGGTAAGAATTGTGATATAGTAAGAATCCAAATATCCTAAAATGAATGGCATTTCATAAAGTCTGCAGAGCCTCTCTGGATAACTAACAAATGCTAAGGAGTACTGCCACCACAGTGTGCCTGTCAAGCAGAGAGAAAGTAACTCTGCTCCTTGATAGTTCTCTCAGAACACAGTGTGTGTGTGTGTGTGTGTGTGTGTGTGTGTGTATCTGTGTTTTCCTCCCCTACCTCCCATTCCCTCTCATCTACTTCTCCTTTTTCATTTCTCTTCAGAAAAAAAGCAGGTCTATTTTCTGATTCACACTTACTTGTTTACATATGTAGATACATAGATACATAGATAGCTGATATTATACATATTCCTCAACTGAGCCATCTCCACAGATCCACTCTCTGTGTATAAATATTCACCTATAGTATTAGTCCTCTTAAGATCTACTATTTTTTTGTCTATAAAAGGATTAGAAAGATTGTAGTTCATCTATGTTGAATAATTGATTTCTTGGCAATTGAAATCTATGCTGTTGGCCTATCTCACACCCGTTTAGTTTAGTCGCATTGGAATTTCAACTATCAAAAGTGCATAGACAGTGCTCAAGCCCATATCCAGTCTGACGGCCCTTCTGAGCTCCATTAACTATTTCTGATTTTCTGCTGGCCATACTCACCTTGACTCACCCCAGGCCCCTCTTATAATGTACATGAAGCTGAGCAAGACACAGTCTTCATTTAAACATCTTCTCTGCCCGTGTTCTCTAGTTCTGTTCATCACATGAGTTTACGACCAATAACAACCCAAGGTTCTGTCTTTCACCAGTACATGCCATATTCTACTGTAACTTAGCAGGCTACATGGTTATATATCACCAGAT
>NW_021604791.1:5308380-5344573 GCF_004785775.1 Grammomys surdaster
AAATCTAGAACGTCTGTAACCTTCTTACAGTCTTTTTCAGATCTCTCCCTCTCTCTCTCTCTCTCTCTTTCTTTCCTCCTCTCTCTCTCTCCCCTTTTCCCTCTCCCCCCCCCTGTGTGTATGTATCTGTGTGTGTGTGCCTGTATGTGTGTGTGTGCGTTTGTATGTGTGTTTGTGTGTGTGTGTTTGTGTGTGTATCTGTGTATGTGTGTCTGTGTGTGTCTGTGTGTGTCTGTGTGTGTCTGTGTGTGTGTGTGTGTGTGTAGAGGGGTTGTGTATGTGCATGCATGAATATGATATCCTGAGAAAAGCAGCTTAAGAGAGGAAGAGTGTATTTGCTCAGATTCGAGGATACAGTCCATTAAAGGGAAGCACTCTCTGGTAAAGGGAGCTTAAAGCAGCTAGCTCGCTATCATGTTGCACCTACAGTCCAACAAAGCACAATGATTGCTCATACTCAGTTCGCTGCCTCCTTTTTCTGACTTCCAAGATTTAACACCAGGAATTAATTCTGTTCAGTTTTAGAGTAAGTTTTCATACATCAACTAACTAACTAAACAATTAGCTTCATAAGCATGCCCAGTGGCTTGCATAACAAACTGAAACTCCACCCATGTTACTTGGACCTCCAGAGCACTTTTAAGCCAAAACCTTTCACCCCTCATTCAGAAAGTAGGCTCATGCCCAACTTGCAGTGCAAAATATTATCTATTCAGTCTAATTTTAGGTTTTCCCATAGCTTAAAAATCTCAACATTGTTTAAAAGTCTAAAGTCTAAATATCATCAGAAACTCAAGACATCCTTTGAACAGTGGATCACAATAACATGAAAACACAATTTACATATGTCCAACATGTAATGGTACAGAATAAATATTTTCTCTTCGAAAAAGAAGACTCTGAGCACAGCAAGACCAAACCACAAAAAGATAAAACTTAGCAGAGCAATCACCAAATCCTTAGCTCTGATTCTGTCATCTGGAGCTTGTAAAATAATCTTCTGAGACCCCTAATGGTTTATGGAGTTTCATCCCTCCAGTTATGCCACCTGCAGCACACATAGCCTCTTTCTAAATCTGGTTGTACCTCATACCTGAAGCTTTCTTCTGGGAATGGCCAATGGCTCTGGAATCTGCAATATCCTCGGTTATACAGTATGTATAATGGGCTTTAGCTTCACATATTTATGTAGTGGCTTCCTAGGGCTGTCTACAGTACTATGAAGATTTCACAAATTGCTTGGCTTTAGTGACTCTCTGGAGCCATAATGTGAGATCCAATGGCTCCCGTCAATAATACATCTTTCATGTGTGTAAAATGCGAGGCATGTGGGCAATGGTACCAATTTCTGCTGCCAATTTAAGATGGATCTTGTCCATCTTAGACCATGGCTGCATTAGCTTCTGTGTGCTATGTGCAGACCCCGGAGTAACACTTCTGTTGGCAGCTGTTATGGCAGAGCAGGGATTCCTTTTCATGGGGACTCTGTGTCTGTTAAGGTTCTTTCTATTGAAAACAAATTTGCATTTTTACAAAATAGAACCTTTGACTTGTGGGGTTTTGCTCTCAAGACACCTTTTCTGTTGTCCTAATTCAAAGCACCAGGGTTTTATTTTTTTTCCAATGGTGCTAAAATCTCGTTAACAGTTACAGCTGTGTTCAAACTGCCTGCTATATAAGGCTAAATTATTCACATTGTTTCTTAGACAAAATGCACATTTTTTATATATTTCTGCTTTCTACCACACTCTCTCACTATAGACATATATAAGATCAATAAATGGTAGCCATTCCAGAGTCTGAATACTTACCTTTCTTGGAATTTCCTGCAGAATAGACCAGTCAACTATCTTTAAATTAACCTCATTCAACTCAAGCTCTCAGAATATGAATTAAATCCATAATACTCTTTGCCAGAATATTGTATAAATGTTTCATAGCCTAGTTCCTGATAGAGTACTTGAACTTAAACCCCACTGCTACCTTGTGAGTTGTCCTTCCATCCTCCAAATTTCCCTTGGTATACCTGTCTTCCAAGTTCTACTGTAACGGCCCATTAAACTCTACATACAACTCTCAAGGACTCTTCTAGCGCCAAGTTCTATGTAAAGCAGCTCCAAATCGGTCACATGGTTTGCCTTATTACAGCTATGGTCTTGTTCCATGGGACCAATTTTCTGTCTTGGTTACTTTTCCTGTTGCTGTGATAAAGTACCCTGGCAAAAACAACTTACCTGTGAGAGGATGTAATTTGACTCACAGTTTAAGCAAGTACTCAGTTATGATGGTGAAGTCCTGGAAGCTGGAGATGGAAAGAGCACTTGTCCTGTTGGCATCTTTCGTCACGAGGCAGAGAATGACCATCGCGCATGCTCAGTGGACATCTTCAGTTTCACACAGTATAGGACCTAGTCATGGGGAAAGACATCCCTGTGTTTTACTTTTTAATTTAGAATTTTAATTTTTGATATTATAATATCACTACATCATTTACTCCTTCCCTTTCCTTCTACCAACCCCTCCCATCTGCCCCTTCTTGTTCCCTTTCAAATCTTTTTTTATTAATTGTAGTTATGTAAGTATTATATATTGTATACATATAGATGAGATATACAAACATACATGTATGTTATATGTATATATACATGTAATACACATAATAACATATATTCCTAAATACATAAATACAACCTGTTCAGTCTGTTTAATGTTACTTATATGTTTTCAGGCTAATCACTTAGTATTGGATAAACAACTGGTGTGCTCTTCACTGGAAGACTGTTACTCCTGCATTTGACGTTCCTTACTTGTCTGTAATTCTGTGTGTGGGTTGAGGCCTCTTGAGCTTTCCCCATCTTTTTATTCTTATTTTTAATGTTTTTCATGTGATAGATTGTGAAAATATTCTTTCCTCTTCGCTACCTCCTCCCAGGTATTCCCCATTCTGCCTCTCTACTGAACTTCATGTTCTCTCTCTCTCTCTCTCTCTCTCTCTCTCTCTCTTTCTTTCTTTCTCTCTCTCTCTCTCAAAAGCATTATAGCCTTACTTTTAAGGTGGGTGTACATTCCATTGGTCTCATCAATTACTTTCTATTCAATTCTTGATCCTTCAATTTTCCCACATATATTTTTCATCAATTCTCTTGCCTCTGTCCCTCAATATCTATTTATTTCTCCTTGTGAAATATGCAAATAAACATATACAAAATATTTGGATTTAAAAATCGTTCTTATCTCATACATACTTGAAGTATGTATGTTTTTGTCTTGATTTCTCATCCTATCTCCCAGTTATTATAAATCTTTTTCAGTACTATCAAAAACATTATTGCATTACCATTAATGATCCCCACAGTGTTAATTCAAAGGTCAATTATTAGCTCAAATCTTGTTTGTTTACTCAGCAGCATTTGATAAAGCTGAATCCATACTTCTCTTTCAAACACGTGAATTATATATTTACTTGATTTGGGGAAAAGCGCCGCCCTATTCTTCTATGTAGCACTCTATTTTTTTATTGGATGTTTTATTTACATTTTATATGTTATCCCCTTACCCCATCCCCCACTCACCCAGGAACCCCCTATCCCCTCACCCCTCCTCCTGCTTCTCTGTTGATATACCCCAACCTACCCACCCCATTTTTAAACCACTTTCATTGACCTTTTCTCATTCCGCTGACATATTAATGTGAAAGTGAACCAGGACTTGGACAGGCTCTTGCCTTGGTAACCTATGCCTGCTCTTTTGGAATGTTTGTGTAGCATCATGCTCAAAGTATTATCTTTGCACGTACAACTGTAAAACTTCCATTTCCAACCATAGAGTCTGTCCTAGATTGCAGGCTAATGTATAGCCAGTTTCTTGATATAATCACGTAAAATTTTCTTCAGTATAACAAATTTCAAATTGTAAACACAAAATGTGCATCTTCTATTTTTTACTTTTTTTTAAATTGCAATCAATGATAATTCTATTCTTCCTGGTGTTCAGGACATGACATTGGCAGTCTTCTTTGCCTTTTCTCTTTTTTTCTCATATTTCATAGATATTCCATCAACAAACACAATACACTATAACTTTAATATATATGACACAAATGACCATTTCTTACCATACATTATGTTTTTTATTTATTGAAAATAGATTCTTCTCTTATACAATATGTGTCTACCACAGATTCATCTCCCTTAGCTCCTCTAATCTTCTTCCCTAATTTCCCCTCCTCTCCCTTTAGAAAAAAATCAGGCCTCCAAGGGCCAACAACCAAACATAACAAAACAAAATACAAGACAGGGCAAAAGCTCTCAGATTGAGGCTGGGGAAGGCAACTTAACAAGAGGAGAAGAATCCAAAGATCAGGCAAATGAGTCAAAGACACATCTGCTCCTACTGTTGGGAGTCCCATCTCATAGAAATACAAATCTAGCATCTATAACATATATGCAGAGGACCTAGTACAGACACATGCAGCATCCACCCATCCCTCATGCTTGCAAAGTCTGTCTTTATGAGTCCATATGAGCCCTGCCTAGTTGATTCAGTGGGATATGCTCTCCTAGTGTCCTCCATCCCTTATGTCTTCTACAAACTTTGCTCCCCTTATTCCATGGGGTCCCAAGAACTACAAGGGAAGGAACTAATGGCGATCTCCAATTTAGGCACTCTCTACATAATGTCTGACTGTGGGTCTCTACATCTGTTCCCATCTGCTAGGGTGGAAGCTTCTCTGGTAACTGACCAGCATTGACATGTGAATATAGCAGAATATCGTTGGAACAGTTCATTTATTTTTTTAAAAACAAGACCAGTTATGTTTGGTCTTAAAGCCTACGTCTCTAGGCTATCTAGTCTCTAATTCCTGGCCATCCAAGCACTGTCAGGCATCGGCTCTCTCTTGTAGAGTGAGTCTTAAGTTAAATCAGACATCTGGTGTCCACTCCCACATCTTTTACGTCACCATCCTCTACAGCACATCTTGCAGGCAGAACAGATTACAGGTTAAAGGTTTCATGGCTGGTTGGTATCCAAGTTTTTTTTTTCTCTTCCTGTAGCCTGCATAGTATTTTCTCCCACCAAAGAGACTAGAAGGTAAGGATGAAGTGTCCATGTAGCCAACTTTGACCATGCTATATTCACCGAGCTGTGTAGATATTTTCCTTGGCAATAGGGCTCTGCTGTCAACTTTCAGAGAGCTACCTTTTGTACTACGTTCATCTGGGTCGTTTGGGTATCTCTGTTTCTTAATACCCAATTCAAATAACACTGAAAGTATCACAGACACCTCTCAAGCTTTCTGTTTCTGTACCCAAAGGTGACTCTGCTAAGGCACAAACCACCCCACTGAAATGTTCACCTTTCAATGGCTTTGCAATTTTCTCAGGGTCAAAGGCAGAACCATAGATAAAAGTAAAATTGTCAAGTCAGCTTGGGAACTCAAGAATCCTTGGCCCTCTTCTCCTTTTATTCTCCCCCATTTTAGCTACGTGAACCTCTCTTCTGCTCTATGAATAACACAAAATAACAACACTCCAGGGCAATGCATTTGTTATCTCTAAGTTCTAAGCTCTCCTCCAAGACAGGCACAGCTCACTCGCTTCCCTTCATGTCTCCGCTCACATGTGAGCTACACTGTGGGTCATACCACATCTCTCCTCTCGTTTTCATTTGTTTACTTAGGAGGAAAGTATACTCTGAGTTCTTATTCATTTTATTTGCATATTGTACCTTCTCTCACTAAAAATGTGAAGTCTAAGACTCCCAACATGCTCTGTTTTGTTTACTTCATACTCCAGAGCGTATAACTACATAGGCACTGCATAGGCATTTAGTGAAGAAATGATCAATACTTTTAGATATGGATTACACCATACCATTACTCCATATCATTACCTCTGTGGAGACATACATCCCGCAAGGAGGGAGCTTAATATGTTAAGTACCATAAAAGATCTACAAGGGAAAAGTAACTTCATATAGCAGTCAAATAGGAAAGGCCTTTTGTTGTTTCTATTTGCTCTCGCAGTATTCTACTTCAACACAGTGTAGATATTGGGGAAAAGCTGAAAAGTCTGTATGAACAATAAGAGAAATACACATTTAGTACTCTGCCAATTGGAGCAAGATGTTGCTCCTTACCTCTCTGGAAACAGTGACTAGGTGATCCCCTGAAGGATTATACAAAATGATGAAAAGAATGAGAGGAATACATGAGGGAAAAGAGGAGGAAGACAGAAATGATTGAGGCACCAGGCCCGAAAAAAGAAATTACTTTGTCTTAATTGGGAAGGGAATGATAACCATTCCCCCTGAAAGAAGGGTCAGAATTATAATCAACCTAGTATAATAAGCTTATAAATACAATTTACATTTATTTTAACAATAAAGGTACTTTAAATGAATTTTCCCACTGTGTATAGTAAGGCATTTTACTGTTATAGAAAAGTTACACAAAAATCTGAAAACCATAAACGAATAATTTTCTTTTTCCTATAAGACTCTCCACAATCCAGTTAAGGTCTCCAGATCTCTGTCTCCTATTAGGATCTAGACTCGTTGCTACCAGATAACTATGCTGTCACCTTGAACTTGCAGTTTCTAGATCTTCCATCCCTAAGAAGCAGAAAAAGAAAGAGGAAGCATTCATTTGGGTCCATCTGTCTCCACTCTAATTTGTGACCCAGATCTCCACCACATAGATACATAAAACTACAACAGGGGCTGTAAACTAGAGTTTAGCCATATGCCTAAGAGGGCCACCTATCCATCTGTGATTAATTATGAAGGGTCTTCCATTACAATTTTCACTGATTTTGAGTTTAAGAAATGGCCTGCTGTCATTTCATGAACAGTGATAAAAGTCATGATACTCTTGGGCCAAAGACAAAGAAGAATTACATATAAGTTAGAGAATCTCATTGCTTTGTTTTACTTAATTTATTGACAAATCTTGGCATCTTAGTGCCGTTAGACTTTGAAAAGGGCAGATGGTATCTGTAGCAGATTCTATTACAGAAGAGGAAGCTAAAAATCACATAATAAGCAAAAAGAATGCTTGACCTTTGCTCCAGAAATGGTACCATTCTGTTCCACTTTTAATTTATATACAAACTCCTATTAAGAGAAGATTTAAACAAATAACCTTTGGTTACTTACCTCTAAATTAATCAAAATTTTAAAAGACTTATAAACAAATCTATCCCCAAATATCCATACCTAATTAAACATTTGTCAAGCAAGGTATTTAGGGCAATTTGAGCAAGCCACACCAACAGAGTTACTAACAAGTTGACATATCTGAGATGTTTCAGAACAAGAGATACCATTTAGATCGATCTAGGTCAAGAGAACAACTTCTTGACTTATCTACATGAAAGTGAGAAAAAGTAGTAGCTGTAAAACTCTGGGAATCATACATTGTGCTACATGGCCAGCAGATCCTAAGTGGAGAAGAATCTGATATGTGATTTATGGCATCTTTCATAAATTAACTGGAGTGGTACGACCTCAATGAGAGTTCTTATAAAAATTATGTCAGTGACCCAGAACCTGGAATGCTAAATCGACTAACACTTGAAAAAGCTGGGTGACTAAAAGATATTGTAAGAAAAAACACATTATACATGTGTTGAGGAACTAAGAACCAAGGAGAAGGATGCACATGATTACTGTTAGAAAAAAAAAAGTACTTGATCATATAATATTATAGCATCTGGAGTTATTTATTTGTTTTTCTTCAAATCTGTATCATTCATTTGATGGCTATTTTGGTATGCCAACCTAAATATATAAGTTAAAGCCAAACAAATTGTACTTCTAACTCAGTAGAGATATACTTTTATGTATATTCATGTGATACACTGCAGCGGTGTTGACAGAGTGATACACTAAAGGCTATGAGCCTGCTATAGATAGAAGACCACTGGGATGGTTTGTTTGAGAACAGCATCCATTTGCTCTGCAGTTGGTACAACTGTTTGGGAAGGATTAGCATTTTTGAACTTGTGAGAGGAGGGATGTTACCGATGGTAAGTTTTGAGGTTCCAACAGCCTGGGCCAGCTGCCAGGCTCTTCTCCATGATGATCATGAAAGTTCATCCCTAAAATTATAAGCAATCAAACTCACAATTAAATACTTTCTTTTACAAGTTGTCTTGGTTCTGGTGACTCTTCACACCAATAAAAAAGTAACTAAGACAACCATGGAACAATATAAAAAAATAATCTTCACCTGCTTATCTTCATTAATCATACATGTAGAAAGATCAAGGTGGGCTATTTATTAACTAGTGTGTTCAATGTACAAAGCACACCTGGACCAGTTCATAACATACTTCATGATATTGGAAACAACTAAGTGTGGGGATAAATGTCTGTTGAGATGGTAATGAGAGAAATGATACACAATGAAACAGAGATAGCAAAGAAGAGGTCTGGATTTATATGCATGGCAATGAAAAGCTTTCGCTGCTCGTTTTTATTAGGTCTTTGAAGTTTGTGTACAACATATTCTCATCACATTCATCCCCTCTCTCCATTTTACCCAGATCCACCTTTTTCCCTACCTGCCCAACTTTGTGGCCTTTTAAAAAACACATCAAATGCAAATTGTGTTGTTCATATGTGGCTTTCCATTGGGGTATGGACAACTTACAAGTGGCAAGATCTTTAAAGGTTACTGTCACTCCCATTCCCCTAAGCTATTAATCACTAATAGCCTCTTAGCTAGGGCATGAGATTTCATGCTAACCTCTGTTCCTCACACTGGGGATGTGTTAGGCTTGATCTTTAATTGGTGGTCATGTGTACACTGTCACAGCTGATGATATGCACAACTGCCCTGTATCTTTATAACACTGTTTGCTTAGTCAATTAACACTCTGATTCTTATAATCTTTCCAGTCCCGCTTCCCAAAGGACCATTGAGCCTTAGAAAAAAAGAATAATACTGAGATGTCTCATTTAGGGCTTAGTACTCCTCAGTGTCTTATTCTCTTCTTAGTGAATAGTTGGGGTTGCTTGTATTAACCATCATGTATTTTAAAAACAAGTTACTCAGATGAGGGTTGAGAGATGCATTTATCTATGGGTATAATGATATATCATTAAGAGTCGGTTTATGTCATGTCAGTTTAACAGAGCAATAGTCATAATTCCTCTCCTAGGGTCTATGACTGACCTATCAAGCCATAGGTGCTTAACCCCAGTGATAGTGCAAGCTATTTTATTCCATCTAGTAAATGCAAGTCTGGGCTTTGATAAAGTAATCAAACTAAATCCAGTTCATTTATTACCACTTGCACTGAAACCTTTCATCTTTTTTTGCTTAAATTGCACCAAATATTTGTCTAATGTCTAATTTGACAGATTCTCTTAAGAAACGGCTGTTAGGAAATCCAAACTAAGATACAATTTGGATACTTTCAGAAAGTCTGCTAATCTGAGCATTATTTCTCACACCTGCAAAATGCAAGATCGGTAGTTTTGGTGCTTAGGTAGGAGGGATTCTGTGAGACGAGGTTGTCCTGGGGAAAGCAGGGGAAAGATCAGAAGGAGAAGAAGGAGAAAGAGGAGGTAGTAGAAGATTAGGAGTAATAGGAAAAGAAAAGGGAGGTGGTGAGGGTTGCAGGCAAGTTCAACCTAATTTCTATCATAGATTTTACAACACAGGGTAAAATACACGAAGGAATAAATAAATAAATAAATAAATAAATAAATCAGCAAGTAAATATCTGATGCTGTTAGATCATTTGTATGAGACAGCACAGGAGCAAAATGACATGTACATTTAATTAACTTTCAAGGGCAAAGAAAAAAATTCTGGTGAAATAAACTCGGATCTATGGTGAGTTCCAGATTCTAACCACTGCAGAGCATGGAGACTGGGAAAACTGTGTTCAAAATCGCATGGTGGAATATAGCTATTTGTCAAGCAAAGCATGTCAAGGAGGGGAAAAGTAGTACATGAATAAACATTAACTATAGTATTGGCCTTTAAGCTGTCAATGACCTGGACTCTTGACTTTTTTCTTCTGATCTACAGGAAGGCATGCGTCACCATTAATTTCACGCAGGTTACCCGGGAAGACAAAGCCACTCTGGTTGAGCTAGTAGATTCTATTGGGACCAATTATAAAGACAGATATGATGAGATCTGCAGTCACTGGGGAGGCAAGGTCCTGTGTCCAAAAATCTGTGGCTTGCTTACATTGCTAAGTTGAAAAGGACAAAGTCAAAATAACTGTCCTCCAAACTGCGTTAAATATACACTCCTGAGTTTTATGCACACAAATATAATTTTTAAATTGTCCTTTAAAATTTGACAAAGGCACTAGTGAACATGCAGTAGGCCCTTCACTAACACGCGTGCACACACACACACACATACACACACATACACACACATCAAATCTGGGATAGAGTACAGACATATGAAGTGTAGGTTTGGATCACCCATTAAGACAACTCCCTGGGATTCCACCTTGACACTAGTCTCAGTGAGAGCCTAACAAATGTATGAAGTGATGCTTGTACCCATCAATGTGCTTATTAATCTCCCTCTATGTAATGCCGGTGGAGGACATCTCTTTATGAGGTTATATGAACTCAATCTCTACTTTGGAAAATTGAAATCATCATTATTAGACTTTTATTATTATCTACCTGTGGCTAGTACAAGTCTATTCTAGAAGAAGCATAACTCACAATAATAAAGGATAATGCAAACTTCTCCCTGCTTGCTCACCCCAGAATTGAACTCTGAAATACAAATATCATGGAGATGAGTTCATTTTCATAATTGAAAATATGGAAAATACTACATTGTCCAGCCTTGTTCAAGTTTCTCATTTAATTTCTAGGCAAAAGTTTTCACTCACTTCTTGTGACTCGTTCCTATTTCCTGTATGACAGATTATCTCCATGAAGTTCAGAATATTCAGACATATAAACTGCATATTTCCAACAACTTTGTTCTAGAATTCTTTTATCTGTGTATGACTGCAAGCAGATAAGCAATATTGACCAATGTTCAATAGAATTAAAATCTCTGACAGGAGGTATTGGAATGACTGTGTATCTATTTCAGGCTTCTATTTAAATTTCAGTTTTCCATGAATTTATGTATTTTCATAATGTTCAGACAAAACTTTTATGTGCTATTATGTGTACATGTGTAATTCTGATTTAATTGTCTCTTTCTCTCTCATAACTGCTAAAGTGATGTACGGTTGAAAAGAGGCTCCGTTTATATATAGTTCTTTCCTTTCTTTGAGAAAAAAAGGTGATCTTAAAATTTAAAAGTAATATATAAACATGAGTTTTAAAATATCTTTCATAAACAAGTTGTATTTCTATAAATTTTCTCCTAAGCTATAGATAGGTATACATTATTTGCTATAAATGTGGACAAGTTCTTAGAAAAGCAGAAGTCACCCCCAATGTTGTAATATGCTCCTGCTCTTTAGGGACATTTTGCTACCAAGCCTTTAAGCCCAATTCCCAAAGGAGGAACTAATAATCCTGAGTCACCCAAGCTGTTTGTTAATTCCCATCACCACCTTCATACAGAGGTCATACTTTAAAATAATGTATTATTTTTGCATTTTGAATCATAGTGGATGTTATGACACATGACATCATCAGTAATTAAAAACCAGAAAATGGAACCCATAAACTAACAAGAAAATGATAATTTTTATAAACAAAGGGGAGTGACAGTAATGCTAGAGGTAACAGGAAGGAGATATCTTATTTTGAGGAGTCCTGTGTTTTCCCGGGGTACTCTAGAGAACTGTTAAGAACAGAATGACTAGACGTATAGAAAAGGCTTTGAGACATGATACAATGACCTCTCAACAAAAATCACAAGACCAGAAGCAGAGCCTCTAAAAACTCTACCCAAGGGAAGTTTTATTAACATAATAAATTTGTTACGGTTGCTTGATCAGAAACTGGTAATACTCTATAAAAGTTCTATTTACTTTCTAGTTAAATTTTCAAGCATGACCTAATCCCTGAAGAGCAGAAACAGAGATTAGTAAATGTCAGTTCATTCATATAACCCTAGCTAGTTGGGGTTAAAAATGCAGGAAAATCTTACTTAAAAACAAAAAGTAATAGAAAGGTATCAGAGACAATGAGCCAGGCACTGATATTATTTCTCTCAAATAAGAAATCTGTATGTTAGAAGTCAGAAACCCCCTATCCCATCCCCCTTCTTCCTGTTTCTATGAGGATGTGCCTCCATTCACCCATTCCCACACTGGGGCATCAGCCTTCACAGAACCAAGGACCTCCTCTCCCATCTATGCCCGACAAGGCCATCCTCACCTACATATACAACTGGAGCCATGGGTCCCTCCCTATGTGCTCCCAGGCTAGTGGTTTAGACCCTGGGAGCTCTTGTTGGTTGGTATTGGGTGGGTGGGGGCACATCTTCATAGAAGCAGGAGAAGAAGGGAATGGGATAGGGGGTTCTGGGTGGAGGGGAAATGGGGAAAGGGGATAGCATCTGAAATATAGATAAAATATCCAATAAAAAAAAGAAGTATGTATCTTATATGCAATTCAATGGTAAAGAATACAGGCTACACTTTTGACAGAAAAGGATAATCAGTGGGTCCTAGGGCTGATGGATATGTTTGATTTGTTGGTTATTGTACTATTATTATTTTTATTAATATACATGTATACAGTAAAAATATAGAAATAAACATAAAATATTTGAAGAACACATAGACACATGATTGTAGGAGTGTAGAAACAGTAGCACACTTTTGGCAAATGAGACACCTTTCAATGTAGGAGTAATCATTTAGAACCCAAAGTATTCTAATTGCTTGTACTCTATCCCTACCTAACTCTAGGAATTTCATTCTCTGTAAAGTATACTCAAGGGTACACATACATGCATATACTCACAGAAACATGTACATGCACACACACATGAACACTCACATGCATGCATGAACATGTACACTTTAAAACACCTGATGACAAGCCTTTCAGCATTCCCTGTGACCTCTTGATTTAGATCATGATGATGATGACCATGACAATGAAGACTCAAGTATTCTGTCACTACCCTAACCAGGTATATTCCTCTGATTTACCCTAAACCAGCAAGTCTCTCTCTGTCTCTCTCTGTCTCTCTGTCTCTCTCTCTCTCTTTCTCTCTCTCTCTCTCTCTCTCTCTCTCTCTCTCTCTCTCTCTCTCTCGTGTGTGTGTGTGTGTGTGTGTGTGTGTGTGTGTGTGTGTATTGCTTTGAATTATCACTGTACTGGGTCAAGGAATAAATGAAACAAATAAAATGAAAACAGGGCTCGCTTTTTTATATACCATGAAGGCTTAACCCTAAGGCCAAGCTGAAGACCAGAGAGAATCCCATCCACCATAACACTATCCTTCCTCCATTAAGCTAACCACAGAAAAGTCATATCCACATATCTATTATTGCAAATCAGAGTATGAGAGTCTTCATTAAGTACACCTGAGAAACCAAGGCTCCATTGTACTGAGCATCAATTCACTCTTACCGTTGCCTTCCAAATAGATTAAAAGCAATTCAGCCAAGGCATTTAAAGAATTCTAAATTTTTACTAAACTCCAAGGGACCTGAAATAATAAGTAGGAAAGTAAGGTGCTCAATTGCTCCAGACCTTGGGAACATCACCATAGCAGGCATTCTCCCTTAAAAGCTTTTGGCAAGTGAAAAGAAGTACATTTGACGTGACTGAATCACTCATATCATGAACAATCTCACATATTCATTCAAAGATGCTTTGTGTTTTCTGCCAACTCAAAGAAGCCGTCCTAAAAGGTTTTGAGAACAGGGTCACAGTCGGAGTGGCCCATGAAAATCTATCTCATATTTGTTCACGTGTATGTCCAAGAAAATGCATTACATATCAATTATGAATTTCATTATTAAGAAATTCTAGGCTGTCAAAACCTTAAATGCCAAATTTTCTCCATCACACTGAGATGCATTTGCATTCACCTTCCTTATAAAGGGCTCCATTAGAGTAAAAAGAAACACTGAATGACAACTCTAAAGAGAATTAGCTAACACTTTTCTTTTCTGTACATCTTCCCTTGAAACTTCTACTATATATTTTATTAAAGTCGATGTGTAGGTTGTCATTGTAAAGCAGATATAACTGTATGGTGAACTGCCTGAGACAACAGCCATATAAAGAGAGAAATGCTTCCAAATGTAGCTTTTTTTGCTATAAACTTCTAGGTAAATTAGTTGCTAGCTATGTTAGTTCGTTACTTATTCTAAACCTCCTTAGTAAGAAGAGGGAATCCCATCAGGAAGTCTGTATTTATAAAATGCCTACTACCAGACTCATGGTTTGAAACATGATTCTCATTGAATGGCTCTTTTCGGAGAGTCTGTGGAAACTTTCTGAATCAGGTAAATATCTAGAAGTATGCCCATGGGTGACTCCTTGGGAGCTGATCTCCTTCCTGTCTCACTCTGTACAGCCTGGCCCACCATGATGGGATTGTGTTGCTCCACCAAGTATTTTTTTCTTTACCATGATGGAATGGGCTTTCTGAAGCTATGAGCCAAAATAAATTCTTCCTCCTTTGGTTTTATTCTTCCACAGTGCTGACAAAAGTACCTAATGCACCACCTAAAGCAGCTCGGCTCTCCCTCTTAGTTTGAGTTTCTTTCACTCCTACTATTATTCCAAGCTTAAATATATGCAAAACCTATGGGGCTTTTTAAATTCATCATCATTATACATGGCTACCATGCCAATATTCACATTTAAATGCCTGCAAGCTCCAGGTAGCACATGTAAATCCCTGAGGTTGGTGGAGTCTGAGGAACAAGGCAGAGAGGTGAAGCTGGAGTCTGTGAGAAAGAAGGAGGCATATACACGTGCCTACTCCTAAGAAATTAGTTGTGTTTAACTTCTACTCAGTTGTCTCCACAAGCCAGGAGGTTCCAGTGGCAGTGGCAACCATTGTTCCTTATCCCTCTCCCACATTTCCTTAGTCCTTTTTTTTGCAACTCATCTCATTCTTCCTACCCCCAAATCACTATTATATGTATCTGTGTGTGCATGCGTGTGTGTGTTTGTCTGTTTCTATGTGTATGCATCTGTGTGAGTGTATGTTCATCTGTGTCTCTAAGAGTTTTGTCTGCTTGTGTGTATATGTATTGTGCGTATGTGTGTATGAATGCACATACATTTATATTTGTCTGTGTCTGTGGGTATGTGTAATGTATGTATGTGTCTATGTTTCTTTGTATATCTCTCTGTATATGTATATCTGTATGTGTATGTCAGCGGATACACAATTTAACTACTATTTCTGTATGTGTGTTGGAGTATTCTTATTTTCTTTTAACAGACAATCTCAAATACTTAATGACCACTTATTTCAAAATTATATCACTATTTAACTGAGGTTAAAAGGTTCATGGAACTTTGTCTCCTGGGACTTTAGCTAGTTCTGTCTATCTGTCCCATAGATCCTGTAAATCCACCTGGTAAGTAAAAGAAAAGACCTATGAACACTAAATCTATGTGAATATCTTTTTGTGCCTAACAGTTCTCAGTCCAGAGACTGTTCACGTGTCCCATAAGCTAGAAAGAGAAGCTACCAAGGACAGCAGAGTGGCCTGAAAGAGGAGGAATCCATACTAGTATGCACATAATCTGTAGATCATAGACTCCTGGGACTATTTCCCAAAACCCGGGGCTGTCAAAATGAAATGCAGTCAGTATATTCTATTGTACAGCAAATGAAAGCCACTTAGCATATGACTGAATAGCCAATGAGCTAGCTTTCCAATAGAACTTAGAATCCAAAGAGATGGACAGTATATGCTTCCCGAGTTTTCTACCAATGGCTTCATCTGAAACTTCCTTAGGATAAAACACTCACAAGAGTAGAAAAAGAGAATCTGAAACAGAAAGCAGTTTTGAAGCAACTGCATAGTAAGACTTACATTTAGTCATTCAGTGTACACAGCATTTGCTTTTGAAATATAATACTGAGGGGAATTTCAGTTCATTCAAAAACAAATAAATAAATTTGAAGAACAAATCCCAAAATATTATAATAAAGTATATATCATAAGTAAAGCAGTTGATTTAAAGACCACCACTCAGCATAGTATATGATAGTCTTACCCTAAAACTGTATTAATTCAGATTTATTGTTTATACATGTTAAGAAAAGTCTTTGTGTACTGGACAAAATAAAACATCTGAAGTTGCAAAGAATACTTATGGTTATAAATCTGGTAAAAAGCAGCTTTCCCAGTGTTAATAGGAAATCAAACTTCCATAGATATTTTTAATAAAATCATATTACTGGTAAGTAAACCCCATCTGCCCTTATCATTAGTTTTAAAGGTCAAATACTGTGATTTTTACAAGCTACTCAAACTGTGAAATGTGTGTTTGCAGAGGTAAATTCAAGCCCCAGAGAAGGCAGTAGGAAAATAAGTCCCATGCATTGCTATCCAGTGTACCTCATTAGTTTAAATACTATTTTTCCTGCTTTAAATTCTGAGTTTTCTGATTTTTTTCCACTTGCTTCTATATCAATTACTTCTTTTAATGTTCAGAGTCTGTTATTCAGCAGGCCCACTAGGAACAGCATACACCTATCTTTACATCAATTGATAGAAGGAAAAAGGAAAAGTTTTAAACAGTCAAACATAACTTTCCTGGACAATGAAAATGTTTTGTTCTTTCAGACATTTTTTTCTCAATCCATAAATGTAACAAAATACCTGAGGCTGGGTAATAAAGGTTTTATCTATTGGTTCTGGAGGTTCAAAGGCATGCTACTGCCTTTACACAGATAGGGGGAAGGCCTCATGGGGGAGGGGGGAATCACAAGTGTATGAGGATGTGTGACAGCATCACACAGCCAGATAGAAAACTAAAGAGAGACTTGGAGATATGCCTCACTGTTTTATAGCAGACTAATTTCATGAGAATTATGTGGGGTCCACAGATAACTACATCAATTCCTTTCTAAGACTTCACTCTCGTAAGCTAATTACCCTGCACTTGCACTGTGTATCTGTCAGAGACTAGGCTCACTTCTATTTTCATCAGCATCAAAATGTTCAATCCTATGCACAGAAGTTAGAAAAGAATCAAATCACTCCAGTGTGCTCACCTGCTAGCAATAAATTGTGTATCCTGGCCTGGTTTGTCTTTCACGAACAATGAGAATGGTGAGTACTGGTCATGAAATAGAACTGATTTCTTTAGACGTCTAGGTTCTTCATGTGATTGCTACTATTATGTAACACACTTTTATAGGATACTGTTCCATGTGTTATGATAAAAAGTTGAAAATATGACCTAAGAACAACAGTAAGTAAACAACTAAAAGAATTATACGTTACAGCCTATAACATTACTCTCTAGACTATCTGTAAATTTCACCAAACACATTATCTAAATACACTTGAGAGTTAATTTGGCTTTGATTTCACCTCCCAAAGCTCTTTTCTATGCCAACTGATTACATAGTTTAAGCATACTCAACTGGACAAATGCCTAGAAATTAGCATCATGGAAGACTTTCCTTTTGCTCACTACCAACCACTTCTCCATGCCATATCAATATCTCATGATGAATGCAAACTGATTTTAATCACTATAAATAATCTATCACTACAGAAGATTAAACATGAAGAGAAAAAAATAGGTGTAGTATGATGTATAGATCTTCTGGAATATCACAAAGTTGAATGGAAAAAATGACACACGAGGTATTTAAATGCTTCAAGGGAAACGCTAGTGGGCAATAAGCTACTAAAGAAGAAATTTCACCTTAGCTTTGCATACATCAATAGGCTTTGAACAAAAGAAACAATGTTCAAATGTCTAGCTTGAATTTAAAATGCCATACCATTTTGGCATTCCTGCTGGAAGTCATCTCTGATCCTTGAAAAGCACCAAGCTTCCCCCATTACCCACCATCTGAAATATTAGGTGAAGTCTTGGCCTTTGAACCTCTTTCACTTTAGAACTTGGTACTGGAAGTTCCTCTCTGCCATTCAGAAAGAATAAAAAGAAATCATAGCCTGAATGTAAGTGATAAAATTGAAGTAAATTATTAGAGTAATTTCTTGAAGACTAAGACTTTTACTATTTTTGTTGGAGGGGCTAGAACTGGAAGAACTGATCCCACCAACTTTCTACCTCCATCTTAAGATCTCTGCTTCAGGGCAGTTCCCTGAACTACATATCACCAGTACTAGAAAATAGATCTAGGATTTGATTTGTATTCTCATCTGAGATGCTGTAGGTGAAAATAAGAGTATAACCATTCATCCCTTGAAAAATAGCCATTCACCTTGTGGAACATGATCATTATCCCTGATAACCTAGCAGTCACTGAGTAGAGTAAATTTAAGCTGAACATAAAAGGATACAGCAATGCTGGCTTCCCAGCACACTGATATTTTTAAATTAATGCAAATGCTATGTAATCTTGTAGCACACTCAAGGGTATATAGATAAGTGGAATGGACTTTCCAAATAGACTTACTCTAAGAGTTGCTTACATTCAGTTGATCATTTTGCTTCCATTTGCTGGGGGTATTTTGTTTTAATTTCTAGCAGTCAAGAAAAGGACTTATTAAAACACAGTATATAAATATTGTTCTTATTAGTTGCAACACAGCTATTGAGCTGTATTTTTACTTATATGAATGTTACCCTGTGAAGAAAATTACTGTTTTATGAAATGTAACTTTTAATATCATGTATGGGATTCAGTTGTGGAAAGTACAGCAACACAAATAAGTGTAAATCACAATGATAAAATTATTACTCAAGAACAATAAGAAAACAAAGAGATAAACTGTGGGAGGTTTTGCCTTTATGTGATAGGAAAGTTTATGTGTTGGTTAGATATTTGTCAATTTTACACAAGCTAAAGTCAGCTGAGAGAGCAGAACGTCTATTGAAACAATGTCCTCATATTAGTGGCCGGTAGGCAAGTCTATAGAGAGTTTTCTTGACTGGTAATTGCTGAGGAGGAGCCTAGGTGATTCTTGACTGTATGAGAAAATAGAAAGAGCAAGCCAGAAAGAACAAGACAGTAAGCAGACTTCCTTTCTTGGTTCCAGTCCCTGCCTCCAGTGTCTGCCCTGATTAGCTGTCATGAAGGATGGTAAAATATAAGGTGGAAGAAGACCTTTCTTCCCCACATTTCTTTGCAAGACATCCTTTTTCCACAGCAATTGAAAACTAAAGCGTTACTATATTTGTCTTTAATTTAAACAAATATTAAAGATCAGTGCATATAAAGATTACTAGAGCATGGTATTATGCATTTGTTTACTTTATTAGTTATGAATGTATAATTGTACAAAATAAAAATATATAATTATAGAATTATACTTCTTACAAAACAGGTTAGTTTGAGGAGATATGAAAAGATAAATATATAGTTATATTAGTATAAAATATTGCATAAATGTCACATAGAATTTTTGAAACTTTTACTCTAAGAAATTTTAAATCAAAATGTAAAAAAAAAGATGAATCCACTATATTTCAAGTAATTTATATTGGATGTCAATCTGTTAGAAATATAAGACACTGAAGAAATGTTAGACTGAATCTCTGCAGACATTACTTCACACATTCTACAATGACTCTTACAAAGCCTTTTGATTTTACTACACTGTAATTTCTTCTTCCTTTAACTGGAAAAATAATAATTTCCATGCTTTTTCCCTTCCAGGACATTAATCATAACAGAATAATAGCTATGTGTGAAGTTTATGGAGGACTTCTTTGGCAAATACTCTTTTAAGAGCTTTATATGCACTGAGTTATACAATAGTCCTAATAAGACTCTGAGGAATGCACTACATTATGCATCAAATGCTTCTTGTAATCTACTGGATATTATATATTAGCATAATCAAATTATAGAATTATAGAAACAGAGAGCAGATAGTGTTTGAATTCTAGGAACACACTGGAAGACCTTAATTTTTACACTGAATGAAAAATAGAGAACCACGCAAAAGGTTCTGACCAGAGACAGGGCATGTGTTGTCTTGCATTTTAAAAGTTTGTTTCGCCATTACGTTAAGAATACAATAATGATAGACAAAAAGCAATAGCTAGACAACAGGGATCAGCCACAGCACGGTAGTAGTAGAGATGAGAGTGTTTGACTTCTGGATCTATTCAACATTTAATGTGTAGGTTTCCTGATGGCTTACATATGGGATGATATAGGGAAAACATCAGGGGTTAAACCAGAGATTTTGGGACTCAGATGACTGAAGAGTAAAACTGCTGTTTACAAAGATGTAGAATACAGTGATTGCAGCAGCATTGGCAGAGAACTGAGAAGAGCAGGTTCACAAACTGTCTCCTAATCTTTCTCTGTTTGCCAGGAACAACAACTTCATATGGGTGGTTTAGAGCATGCACGTGTTATTAATATGTCACATGACAGTCATCAGGAGTGATTCCAGCACTTTCTCCATTCCACTGTTCTCTCCGACTCACTGACCATTCCTCACCCCCATTATGGCTCTACTCTGTTCACTGAGCACGCAGGCTCATGACTACTCACTTGGAAAGACAAGTCTCATGTAAGATTGGCTTCAACAAATTCTGTTATCTGTATCAAAATTTCACAAACAAAAGGAAAACACCATTTCTATCATTTTGTATGGTCATACAACTTATTTTCATTTTGAGGTAGGTTCCAAATATATTGTTCTGACTGGCCTGAAACTCACTACATAGACCATGATAGATTCTAACTTAAAGAAATCCCTACCTATGACTCCAGAAGGTCGGGATTAAAGTTGTACACTCATATACATGTTCCTTTTATGATTTATTAATTTTTTAAGGATTTTATACAATGAATATGTTTTAATCAAATTCACATATCCCCCCCCAACTCCTTCATGATCAATGTTTTCTTTTCTATCCAACTTTGTGTCCTGTCTTTTTGGTTTGTTACACATCAAATCAAATTTCTCCTGCCTATATATTCTTAGATAGAGATACTTTCCACTGGAAAGAAGTCGACTTACCAGGGTTTACATTATAGCTAGCTTTCATCTATCTATTGATTGATTGATCTGTCTGTCTGTCTGTCTGTCTCCCATCAGCTATTAGTTACCAATAACTTCATAGCTAGGGATAAAACTCATGCCCATATCCCCTACCTCCATCTGATATTTGGGTATGTTGTCATAAACACTGAGTCCATATGTACAGAATGTCTATAAGAAACATTTATGCTTCCTTATAGTCTTCTACCACTTCTGGTTCTTACACTCTTTCCACTACCTTCCTTTATGATCTCTGACCCTTAAAACAAGATTGTGATGTATACATTTCTTTGGGACTGGCCATTCCACACTCACTTATTTTCTTCACCTTGATAAATTTGGGGTCTCTTCATTAACCACTATGTATGGCAAATACAGACTTTTTAATGAAGGTTGAGATGGGTATTGATCTCTCATATAAAGATTCTAGGAAATTAGTAATATGTTTCTCACTAGAACCAATGACCTGATTAGTCATAAGTTCTTGACAATGAGACCAGCTATGGATTTCCATCTTATAGGGAAGCTCTTAATTCCTATCAGAAAGTAATTGACTATCCCTATGATTTTCTTCCTTGATTACATAGGTAGGAATGTCTTTCCAGGTAGTTCACAGCATGCACAGCTGGATAATACTGATGGCTACTTTTGTCCCCCAGTAGCATTCAGAGCACCTTTTAACACTACCAAAGTGACCCAGTAGGGATAAAATTTACAAGCCAGTACCGCTGTCTTTCCCATTGTTCAATGACTAAGTGTGTGGCATTTTCATTAATAGAATTCTTAAGAGTAACCAATGAGATTGGCAACAGTCTATGATGGTTGAGAGCCTATGAGACCTCACCCACCAACAATTTAAATGTCACAAAAATATGTCACTTTCTTATAAGGCACATGCTATAAATAAATGGCAAAATAAGACACACACACATCAGTGAAGTGCATAAATCAGAGGTTATGGCTAGTGAATAATAAAATTAAAATGTAGAACATGATTTTTTTCTGGGTAACTCATAGTGGAATTTAGGATCAAAATTAAAGTGAAAAGATAGCATATATATGATTGCCTAAAATGGTTAAACTGATTAGAAGCAGCTAAAAACTGATTACCATGAGACTGACTCATTACCCCTCACTACCATGCCAGCCAAGCCTTTCACAGCCTCATCACTGTGTAAAAACCAAAGACAAGAAACACACACACAAACACACACACACAAGGGGGGTGGGGAGAACACAGACAGACAGACAGACAGACAGACAGAGACAGAGAAAAGAAAGAGAAAACTGAAACACCACAAAAACAAACTTTGTCTCCTGAAATCAAGAGGCTCCTGGAGTTATCACTGACAGAAATCAGGAATGTAGACTAGAAAGGGGAATCTCATTTTGCAGCTAATTTTCTGTGTATTCAATAGATTGACTGCAGCTCCAGGTCCCCACCTCTACTCCAAAGCCTCATGGCTGAAAGCACATTAGATAGACCAGAAATGCAGTAAAGCCTGCCCTTCCACCTGCAGTTGGATAAGGTCATACGGCTTTAAAGCAAGTCTAATAGACTGTTACAAAGGTAGTTACAAATAGACTAGGTTACACAGATAGTGAGTGCTGTCTTAACACATCTGCTAAGGAGGCAAGGTCACTGGGCTCATCAACAATAAGAAATAAGAGATGCTAAAAAAGAAAAGAGAGGAGAGGGATTGAGTTTCCTAACTAAACCTCACTGCCAGATAGTGATCTGTAGAGAGGATGGTTGCTTTAATATCACTGTGATAAGAACAGATCTTGATAAAACTGCCTTGCACTTGTTTGAGAAAAAGACCACAATTATGTTACTGAAACCACTTGCTGCATAATCATAAGAGCCAGAGTTTGAATCCTCAGCACTCACATCAAACATTTAGCACAGTTGTATGTACCCACAGTCTCAGTGCTAGGGAGGGCATATAGAAAGTCTCAAATCCTTGTTTCCCATCCAGACAACCAGTGAGCTCCAGACTGAAACTTTGTGTGCAAAAGTGAAGGGGGGAAGCAATAGAAAAATATCTCACAGAATAACTTCTATACTCCACACAAACATATCCCCCACACATAAACATACAGACATGATCACTCACACACACACACACACACACAGAGGAGGGATCAAATGAGAGAGAGAGAGAGAGAGAGAGAGAGAGAGAGAGAGAGAGAGCAGAGAGGAGAGAGGAGAGAGGAAGAGAGGGAGAAAAGATAGAAAATTATATCATTTCTTATTTATACCTCACAAAGTTCACCCACATCAATCAGTCTACGCTGGTTTAAAAGTAGTGTAAAGAGGGCATAACATAATCAAGAGAATACCCAACGACTGAAGATACACTACTCATGAACTGTTGAGTACTGAATGCTGACATGTGTCAAAAGACCATGGAGACAGGAACCAGGTTGTTTGCACTGGTGTGTGAGTCATCTTTTATCAGTATTTTAAAATATTTGAGAAAATTAATATAAAAGTGAGCAACTTATTTTGGTTCACAGTGTGAAAGATTTAGTCCAAGGTAGATTTTCTCCATTACTCCCATCCCTTGTGGTAAGGTACGACATCATGGTGGAGAGTGTGTTCAGCTAATTTCATATCTATCAGGAAGAAAAGGAAAAAGGTAAGGCCCTAACATATCCATCAATGGTATGCTAGCCAGTGACCCATTTCCTTCAATTATATCACATCATCTCAAATGTCCATACCTCTCAATACACTACTTGAAGTTTCTAAGCCTTGACCTTTCAAGAGACTCTCCAGATCCACACTGCGATAGTTGGATTCGTGTGGGTAATCCTGAGTAAGTCATCTATAACGTATCTTTGCCTCCACTTGCTAATCAGAAAAATAACTAGAGCCAAGAAATATAACCTCCTCTTTGAATTCTTGTAAGGATAATAGCATTCAACGTAACAAACATGTTGAAAAGTAGCAGTCACAGAGAAAGCATTTCCTAAGTGCTGGTCATTGACCACAGCACATTGTTGAAACAAGGGAGAAAAGAGATAAGAACACATCACATAGTTGGAACTTCAATAAGGAATTATAAAAATTTTAAAGCTAAAATATAATCTAACTAAACAAAACAACAACTTGAATAAGTATGTCCATAATCTACAGTTTTATATTCATTGATCCTCAGAGGACTCCATGCAAAGATGTGGCTGTATGTAAATCCTAGTGGGAGAAAGAAGCACCTTTATAATTAGTGCATGCTAGAAGACGTTGAGTTCTTAGGGGTATGTCCTTGAGAGGATATTGAGATATCTCTTCCCCAAATTGATTCTTTTTCTGCTTCTTGGTTGCCATAAAGATAACAGCTCTGTTCCTCCATACTCTTCTTGCCTTGATATTCTGACTCATTAATGAAGCAAGATCCAGGTGGCCAGAGATAAACCTCTGAAACCAAGCATCATAGTGAACCTATTCTGTTTGTAAAGGTTTTGTCTCAGGAATCATCACAGTATTAGAAGCTGGTCAACACAGTTTGGATAGAATAATACAATTACTATCAGAGAAAGTAATACAAAGAAAGGAGAAAAGTAAAACCTCTAAGAGACAAAAGCTGGGGAAATAGCTCCATAAAACCCCAATAAAAAGTGGAAAGAATAAATTATCCAAGGAACAATTTAAAAGAGAAATTGAGTAGTTGAAATAGTGGGCAAAAATTATATTATAATTTTGCCATATCAGTTTAACTTAGAATAAATTAAATGAAAAAAGTTCAGACTCTAATAAGCTAGGAACGATTGAAAATGATTATCAGTGTTAGCTCAGTCTTAGGTGAAGGAACCCTGTATAAGTACTGCAGGAATTATGGGTAACCTGGAAAACAATTGGTAATATAAACCAAAGAATTCAATATATTTCTATCCTAGATATAAAACATGCATATTCTCAGAAAATAAATTATGATCTACAGTGAAGGTATGAGTTATATAGTCAAACTACCACATAGCTAAAAAAAAGAAACCTAACTAAATTTAGATGTAAGAGAGAATAAAGGACCCACATGTAAGGCAAGATATGCAGTCTGTGAAAACAGTGGCTAGACAGCTGTGTAACCAACTGTCCTTGATTGGATTTGAGGCTTACTCTATAAAGGTGGGGTTCAATGCCTGGCACTGTTAGCATAGCTAACGGCTTAGATTTGGAGCTATAAAAAGGCCCACGTAGAGTGCTTATTATTGATGGCTTAATAGACTGACATAGCAGCAAATTGCTTCTAAATACTTATGCCTAACACACATAGACAAAAGCAGATCCCACCCTTGATCAAACAGTCTCTCTTTAAAGTGTGGCATGATGAATATGAGGGTCATGGCTTCCCAGGATGAAGAGAAGCTAGTAAAGTTTGTGGGTCCAGCCCTAAATAAAACATTTTTAATACCACCTCTAAAGTTTAGAGGACAATGTGAAAAGGGGGTGGAAGTGTACACAAATACGCGGATGAGGTAAAGGGCTGTAAAATGTTATTTTACAGATTCAACAAAAACATGGCAATTATAAACAGCACCAACTTTAGTTAGCTGAACAGTGCCCACACAAGTCTGGCTTTAGCAAAAATTGTTGGAGGTTGGCTCTAATGCTTTGATTCAATCAGAAATCTGTGTGTCCAAATCCATCCTAAAGGCACTTTTCCCCCAGTTAGTTTTTGATCAATCAATAAAGATCCCAATGGCCAATGGCTGAGACAGGGCTGGACCCCTAGAGTTGTGTAGGCTAGGATGAAGGGGGAAGAGAAAGAGGATTTCTGGGATGTGGTGGGCGACAGAAGAGGAGAGCTGCAAGAGAGAGAGAGCCAACGAGCCATGTGAGAATTCAGGTGAGTGGCCACTGGCCACTTCATCAATTATTCCTTGGGTAGCAGGGGAAGGTTTAAAAGTGCCCAGCCTTTGAGGTTACCAATGCATGTTTAAAGTAAGCTAATGTGTGTATATCTTTCATTTTCAGATACAAAGATAGCTCCTGACCAGATGCTCACCTGCTATCCGCCAGGAGCCAAAGAGGTGTGTAGTACAAACTCACTGCTACTGATGGTGCCCAATGTGGGGCAAGAATTCATTTTTAAAATTACTTAGAAATTATCAGATGGAATACAAACATGCAATGATATACTTTAGGAAGAGAGAGATTTCGTTTTTCAGGGAGACAAGTCATGAATGACTTGGTTCCCACGCAAGCCTCAACATTAAAACAGAAATTAGAACAAAGGAACACAGAGGTTTACCCTGGCTGCCTACTAGGGTGAAGACAGTAAGAAGCAGACAATAAAAGCTGCCTGCCTCAAGCCAATATATAAATAAAGGCCAGAGATTTATAAATCTGACTTAATTGTTTTTAAGGATAGAAGGGAATATACAGATTTTGCCCCAAGCCATGTGAGGATTTCCATGGTTCAAAACAGATACAAAGAGGCAAGAAGTTGGGAGCCCCTGCTGTATAAAGAGCAAGGCTGGATGCTAGGAGGAAGACAATGAGAGGCAGAGAGCCAGATGCTTCCTATAAGCAAAAATTATAGGATAGAGATTTTGAAATTTTGGTTTAATTGTTTTTAAGAAGAGTGTATAATGGAAACTGTTCAAATGTTCTTAAGTATACAGAGATATTAGGCTCCACAGAAGAGAAAAGGTAGAGAGTTTGAACTAAAAACATTCTTCAAAGAAACATAAAAGTCTCGCCAGGACAAATTCTCAAGTGAGTGCACATGGGATTATTTGGATTGCCTACCCTGCTACAACAAAAATAGAGCCTGTTAATAGGCTTATACTATAAGTAGAAGGAAATTTAATTAAAATTAAATACAAAGATGTATAAATATTGAGGCATTCAATATCTAAAAAATTAGATCAAAAGCAGTGGCTAGGAAGCCTAACCTATCTCAGACAATAGAAACTTAGGCCTTGAGAACTATATAAAGAGAAAGGGGCATACTACAATATGTATCCACAGAGAGATTAATCTTCATAGTAGGAAGGACTTAAGTATACATAGATACGTAAATAATTTAGGCCTTGATCTCCTGTGGGTCAATGCAGGGGGCAGAAAAGAAACACTGTCTCAACAGAGAGTATTTGTTTAGATTGCATTAATTGTTTCAAATTGTTTTAATTATCAAAATGAGTATGGTTATGAGTTTGGTGGTTATATTAAAATTCCTCTGGGAGAGAGGTCAAGCTATACCTTTAATGATTTCCAATTACATGCTATTTTGGGAGAGAGGCTCTGTATTTGTATCGGCAGGAAAGGAGAGAAGACTTTGGACCCCTTCCAGAATGATATAGATCCAATATGACAGGGGAAGATGCCCTGAAGATCTTGAAAATTTCTAGAAAATCAAACAGGACAAGTAACTTGATCTGCCATGTCCTCCCCATGGAAACTCCAGAACTGGATTAGACATTAAAATGTCTCAAGCCAAAACTTTAGCTAAAACGAAATAATAAATCTTGTTGGTTATGGGATGCTTAAGATTTTTCGTGCCCTCCTTCACATGGCATGAATGAAGATTTATTGCAATTGGTTATTGATAAAACTAACTCATAAAAAAAGACGGTTGTCTTTCACCTGCTCAAACAAGGAGCAAAATTTCATCCTTAACTGATCTATGCACCCTGCACAATACATACGAATATCTTAATGGTACTAAGATTTTGGTTGTGGGATTTATATATTGCAGAATGTACAGCTTTGACAAGATTCATCCTCAGAGGTGCTGAATTGACCTGCTGTCCTAGCCCCCTGCTTCCTGATGATGTTCAGCGACTTGTTTCCAGAACAGCTTCAGGAATTACTACTGATTCCAGATGGTCTTGCCTCAACCAACCATTCAGATGGAACCAGTCAGAATTTTAGTCAAGCCCTGAGCCGTGTAAGCATGCAGACTAGATAACAAATGCTAAAGCTAGCTTTCTTAAGTCTAAAAGAATTTTCTAAATTTCCTACCCCTCCTCACCCCTTTAAAGAATTTCTTGTCACCCCTATTCACCAGGAAGAAGCCATGGAGAATTGTCAGTCTGATTTCTTGGGTTTGGATATCTGGTTATGGTCACTCTACAAATTATAGATAGGTTTTCATTTAAGGGATAATTTGGAAATGGTCATAATTTTGAACAGGGAGGAAACAGATGGGATGGAACACTAAATTTGGTCCTAAACAAAGCATTGTGTAGCCATAATCTTACATTGACAGAAATCTCTGTCATTGATGCAATATTGAAGTTACAAATTCTTACATTGATACAGAATTTATATATTGATGTATAATTAAAGTTTTAATTGATAAAAATCTGTATATTGATACAAAATTTGAAATCAATATTGTTACTCTTAGATAGGCATTGTGCCTATGCAACTCATTTAAGAATACAAAGTTTTGTCCAAGTCCTAGTAGCTGCTATTACAAAATGTTTAAAGTAAGTAAGTAACACAAATTAAGGGCCAGGTAGTAAATTGATAGTTATATTAGATTATGATTTAATTATAATAGATGTGTTCAATATTATTCAATTAGAAACAGCTAAGAGTAGTCGAGGTTTAACAGTTTGGATATATGTATATATATATATATATATATATATATATATATATATATCAAAAACGACAGAAGTCCACAGTTTGGAATGAATGAATATATATATCAAAAACAATCAGAAGTCGACAGAATCTGACATTTAATCAATTTCATTATTATTAGAAATTTTGACTAAAGGTACGTCTAATCCTAATAGCACCCTCTTCACGGTTCAAAGACTATATTGAGCATCTTTACTTCAAGGCAAAGTTGCTTATAGTGGCCATGGTAGCCATGGGTCAAAAATCGCACTATCCATTTACAGACAAAAAATACTATTTAGGAAAAACAAACTAATGTGGGATGGTTGACTGCTGTTCTCTACCAAGACAGAGTAATCTGGTCCTTCATGTTTTTACTTCATTTCTGGGTCTGACAGATGGCTCTGAGCCAAAAGACTAAAGACAGACTCACAAGTATTCAGGCACATGTGCTCACACACAATTAAAAATAAAACAGATCTTTAAAGAACATCCTTGGGTCACTTCTGGTCTGGGCCTGAGCATAGAGCAGATCCCAGGCAGCAGCTCTGTACTCAACCTCACAAAACCCAGAGGAAGAGGGCCTCCCAGGAGCTTTAACTCAGGTAGTATTTCAGGTAAAAATGAATCACTTGTGATGTCTGCTGTTAGAAGTTCTAATCCAGATGCTGGACTCCGAACTTATACTACTCAGACCTTTATACTACTCAGACCTTTGATTGGCCATTGACAAGAACATCAAACAGCTAGAGATTGACATCACTAATCTGAAGAAATCCCTCGTTTCACTGTCTGAAGAGTCCTACTTTATTGGACTTGATTTACTCTTTCACAATAGAAAAGACTGTGTACAGCTCTTGACTGTGTACAGCCATTGAAAATGTTGCCTTTACATAGACAAGACAGGGATGGTTAAAGAGAGCATGAAAAAGGTCAGAAAAGACCCTGAGAAAAGACAGAGAGAAAGAGAAAGATGAGTGCTGGTACAAGAATTGGTTTTCAGCCTCTCCATGGTTGTCAACCCTACTTCCTCCCATCTTGGGACCATTAATTGAGTTATTTTTGCTTATTTCTTTTGGTCCCTGGGCCTTAAATAGGCTGACTAACTTTGTGAAACAACAGATAAATAATTTGATAGCAAAACCTATTCAGATACATTATCATAAGTTAGCTATGGAGGACCACAAGACTCAAGATGAGGTTGTTACTCTATCCAGTGTGTTCCCAAAACCCATCTCCAGCCAACCTAAAAGAGAGGACTTCTGCCCCTAGACCAAGCAGAGAGGGGCCACCCAGAAACCCCTCTGACAGGCGATCTGAATTCTTGCTTAGGCTGCGAGGCTAAGCACTGCAAGGGAATATAAAAATATCTCTCTGGGTTCCCTGAGGGACAACCCTGACTGCATAGGGGTTGATGTCAAAAGTATCCTCTCTCCAGGAAAAAGACATTGGGATGGGTATGGCCCTCATGCCTCACTGGACAATGACAGGGGGACTGGAGCCATTACAAGGTCCCCTTCCATTACTAGAGGTCAGGCCTCTATTCCTGCCTTCATAAGATTAGAATCACCACAGCCCTTCTAAACTTAGAGAAGGGAGGAGATGTCAGTGGCAGCTCTGCTTATACATTGAAGGCCTAAAATCAGCCATAGGCCAAAAACCAGCAATAGGCCTGTCATACATGTATACTAACACCAAGTCTTGGGTCTCTGCGGAAAAACATTGAAACAGATGGCTATAAGCTAATGTCAACAGGCAGCTTTTGGGGAAATTTACCACCCTGAGTAGTCATAGACCTTGTAAATAGGTAGCCTTGGCAGATAATACCAACTTAGATAAGGTCAAGTGAATCATAGGCAGTGTCATAGCGACCTGTCCCCTGAACCTTCACCCAGCCGATACCCTGTTCTGAAAGATATCTGTATTCCCCGTGAACACCCATGCTCCAGTGCCATCCCCTTCCTCACATCCTACCTTTTGGGTTTATAACCCCTGCGTGAATAAATAAAAATTATTATTTGAAAGAAAGAAAGAAAGAAAGAAAGAAAGAAAGAAAGAAAGAAAGAAAGAAAGAAAGAAAAAAGAAAAAAGAACATCCTTGATGAAGGGTAAAGACTACATTTATCAGTGATTATATCAAGACTATTTCAAAGACCACAATTGATCAACATATGGAGCCAAGTTGTAATCCATCAATCCACAAAAAAATCTGCACCTTAGACTCAGGGAACATTGTGAGAGGGGGTTGGGGGGAGCAGAACTGTAAAGGAAGAAAGATTGTAACAAGCCAGAGGACCAGGGAATTTGTTGTGAGATTGTGTTCCTGGTAATATCAGAAGACACTCATAAAGTATCATCAACATGACTGCCCAAATGCAAGGGGAACAGGGAAGACACCAATGAATGTTCTAAACTGGATGAAGAACACATGAAGACATCAACTGTACACAAATATTTACAGACTTTGCACTTTGCTTTACACTAAAATGTGCACTTTTAAAATATGCTTGCAAACCTGATTACTCAGTTAAGTGAAAAGAAAAAGATACAATATTAGGTAAAAAGCAAAATCACCTCAACTATGCAAAACAACGCATCAAAATATAAAGAATGACACAAACAGAAAGCACACAAAGACCAATAGTATATATCAAGGGTGTGATACAATGTGTCCTTATTTCTACTTTATTTTAACTTCCAATATATTTCTCTATCTGTATAACTCTGTTTCTTATAATCAGAATATTCCATTTCAGTTTCAAAAAGCCCCATAATCTGGGAAACAAAAGCTGCTCACAACCACATATTCTTTCTGCCGTGTAGAGGATCTATATATGTACGTGCACATATGGTGTGTAATGCAGGAACACTAACAGTCCATGCCTTAAAACATGTCCCGTTTCTGCAAGGATGCTTTCACTGTGAAACTGTATTCAAAATGGTCCTTTAGCCACCTCACTGTGTTTCTTTGTAAGATAAATGTTTATCCCAGATTCACTGCTCTTCCAGGTGAGTTTGCTATGGCCAGAGAGGTATATTCTTAAGAGACCAGTATCCATATTCTTTTCTGTTTTATTTTGTTGTGACACCTGGATTGAATGTTTTCATTAGTCTGAACCTGGATCTTTTGCCTCCTAAACGTTTTTCTTTTTCTAGCCTTTCTTGTCACGGTTTATTAAAAGCACGTTTCGTTCTGTGGGAATTAGATTCCATCTCCTCAGCTTGATGGGATTTTTGTCTCTTCACCTGAGAATTGTAGATCACGGGATAATTCAGCACGACTTTATATCAAGGAATTTAATAAAACTGTTATGTTGGGTACAATTTAAAGGCACTCTAAAATAGATTAGTCTAAAATGTATGCTTTGCCCTGTAGTTTCTGTAGCCTAGTATAGATAAAGACTGTATGTGTGTATATATAAAATGAACCCAGATCTAAAACGTACATTTTATGCAAAAATAAATATAGATGCATATCTACTGTGAGAATTCCATCGAATGATCACAGAGTCAGAGGAGGAGGGGTGAAACAGGAAAAGTAGTAAATGTTCTTAATTAACTCTACCTCCCCTCCCCTCTCCTTCCCCCCTCTACTCCCCCCTCTGTGCGTGTCTGTGGGTGTATTAAAGAGAGAGACTAACTATGTAAAAAAAAATAAAATAAAAACATATTAGATTATATCAAAACTAAAGGAGCTCATATCACCAGTGTCAATTCTTGGGTCACTTTTGAGACTTATAGAAATGTATAAAGAAATACTGCAGTTTTAGATATGACTCACTTCTCTAATTATAAATTTGTTTTTAAAAATAATGTTTTAATTTAATTTAATTAATTTAATTTAATTAATTTAATTTTATTCTTTTTAAAAAGAATGCAGTGCTCATTAAAAGAAGCTGAGGAGGAGGGTGACCCTGTAGGAGTACCAGCAGTCTCAATTAACCTGGGCCCCTGAGATCTCTCAAACACTGGACCACCAACCAGGCAGCATACACCTGCTGATACAAAGCCCCCAGCACATATACAGGAGTGGATTGCCCGGTCTGCGTTCAGTCAGAGAAGTTGCACCTAGCCCTCAAGAGACTGGTGGCTCCAGGAAGTTTAGAGATCTGGTGGGGTGGGGGGTAGGGAGTGAGGACATCCAAAAAAAAAAAAAAACCTTAATTTTTAGTTTTTCAATTAAAAAACTAATCGAAACTAAATTTAGAGAACATTTGCCACAATTTGCCCATGCACACACTCTGAAAGAAACAGGAAAGATAGGCATTACATTTTTAAAATATTTCCCAATTTACTATCTTTCATAGGATATGCAAATTAAGAAGTAAACATAAAATACTAAAATTTCAGATGAAATGCTTTCAAAGTTGAGTTCTTTGTGCTATGTTCAGTGGGTAAGATGCTTTGTATCTAAGCCTGAGAGTCTAAGCTTGAATTTCCAATTGCACATGAAATGCTACACTAAGTGTGGTATCCTGCATCTATGGTCCTAGCACAGGGAGGTAGAGACAGGCAAATTCTGGGGGCTTATTGGTCAGCCAGCCTACCTGAAATAATGAACTTCAAGTTTAGTGATAGATTATCAAAACTCTTCCCTGAAGGTACAGAGACCCATGTACAAGATTATAAGAGTCAGAGATAGTGTATGACTCCATGGAAAAATGTCTTCCAAATACAAGAGAATTGATACGCATATAAACTCACAAAGACTGTGACAGAATGCACAAGACTTGTGCAGATTCAAACCACAAAAGAATGCTAACACTGGGAAGGGGAAGGACTGAAGAACTTAAATAACTGCACTCTAACCAATAAGAAAGCCATCCCCAACTTTGGTTTTTGTCCGTTAGTATAACATGTTTGGTTCCGCTGTGATAGCTTAATTTCAGAATTGTAATTTCAGAAGTATATTACCATGTTCGATATTAACTTTTTCCAGTTTCCCTTATTTTCCACTCATCTGCCTTCAGTTGCCAGGCAAAGTGTGGAGGGCATTTGCTATTTATAAAGAACCCTGTCAATAATCCTCATGGCATTCTAGGTTTAGAAACTGTTGGGGAAACTTTCTTCTAATTTAACTTTTTTCCCAGCAATTTCTGCAGGAAGATAATGCTTAATGATTATCTTGAATACCAGAGGTTAGCACTAGTTTCTTACACTATACAAAACAATGCCGTGTGGAGTAAGCAAGGAAGAAAACAAGGTCTTGAGTGGGCTGAGTTCAATTGTAACTAAAGTGGTTAAAAGCAGGCATGGTATGAATTATCTCTTTCCTGCAGTAAGCTCATTTTATGACTTGATGTAATTATCTAAAGCATGTTTTAAAAGCCTTGACATCTATGCAAATATAAGTTTGCATTTCAGGTGGAGAAAGCTTTTCTCACAATCGCCAGAGAATACTCATCTATTTAGAGATGCTTTTTATAAACTTAGGATTGAACAGTCAAAAGGAACCAGACAAGGAAGCATGAACATAATAAAGCAGACAATGGCATCTATTCAATTTCCATTTCTTGAAATGTTTGTTTCTTCAAATTTTCTCGTAAACGCAGTCCTGTCTATGAATAGAGTATTTTTAGATCCAAATTATATTCTTCAAATCTCTCTCTGATTATAGCTTATTCCTTTTAAAGAAGAAATTTATGTTTCCAATTTTATATTTACTCTTATTTAAGTGAATTTTTAATTGTTCTGTATTTACAATGCTGTATTTCTTGAGTCCTTATATAGTTGAGAATAAATATCTGCTGAGGTTAGGCACCTCTGCATGCTATAATATTCTTCATATGTGTCGCACACGCCCACCTCGCCAGCAAGGAAGACACGGCAACAACAGGGTTCTTCTGCAGATCTTTATTTCAGCTATAGCTCTTGCAAAGGACCCTGAGCGAGTAAGGAGCGTGACCTATATACTCTAACAGTCAGCGTGTAAGTATGTGATTGGAGCACAAGGCAATGCTTCATTAGCATAAGAAAAGTGGTGTGAACCAAGCAGCCAGCACATGCACAACATTGAGCAAACAGGCTTGTTTACTCAAACGGCCTGACCAGCCGGCACCATCTTGTAATGGCGAACCACGAAGGCCTCCTACAATATGGAGTAAATGAATTTTGTGAAACTGTATAAAAATATTTTTAAAGCTACCATGTGCTTTTCTAACCACATCATACATTTTAGTTTTGAAATGTCTTCCAAAAGACTCTCTCTCTGTATCTCTCAATAGTACCACCACTTCATCCTATGTAATTTTTTTTTAGCTTTACAAATATGTACCTATTAAAGCTTAAACTTAAGAAACTTCCTGGAAACACAGAAAAGAGAAGTCAAAGTTGCTTAACAGAATCAGTTTTTCTCAGTATTAAAGGATTAGGTTAGTTAATTGTACTATCAACTTGTCTAGGTAAGATTAACCAAATATTAGGTTAAACACCAGTCTAGATGTTACTATGATGGTAGTTTTGGGATGTACATATTTTTTTTGTTTTTTCTAAAGATTTATTTTATTGTATTTAACTCTGTATCTGGGAACACGTCTATGTGTGGGTATGTGCAGGTAAGTGCTGGTTGCTATGGGAGTTAGGAATTTCAGATTTCTCCCAGGGTTATAGAGTTCTAGGCACCTGCAAACAACCCGCCATGGGTGCTGGAAACCAAATTTTAATCTTCTACTTAGGCAGTGTCTATCCTAACCACTGGTCTATCTAGTCCCAAAATTCTTTTTATATATTATTCTAATTATTGTCTTTATAATTATGGCATGGTAGTAGTAGTATTGGTGGTGGTGTTGCTGCTGATGTGGTGAAGCGTTTGTTCAAATGTAGGTGCATTCCTCTCACAGCACATGTTTTGAGGTCAGAGAATAACTTGTGGGAGAGAGTCAGCTTTGCCTTTCCCAACAAGTGGAATCTGGAGATAGAATTCAAGTCACGTCATGCTTGCCTTACAGTGATCTTTTTGTTTTTTGTTTTTTGGTTTTTTTACCACTTGATCTCAAAATTTCTGTTTTGTAAAGCATATCATTCATCTTTTGGGTGAATCTCATATAGTGAGCAATGAGTTAAATGTATTAATAGGAGAATGAGATTCCTCAAGGCAGAAAAATATTTGTCTCTCTAGTGTCTCAAGACACAAGCTATAACTTCTATGAGAGGAAGGGAGACAAGAAGAGGGAGAGGGCAAGAGTGAAGGCAAAAAATGGGAAGGAGCAGGTAAAAAGGAGGGGGAAAATATTCCTATTTGTAATGATTTGAGTGAGAAACGTTTTTGATAAGTACAAGTGTTTGAGCACTGGTCCCAGTTGACAGTACTGCTTGGGAAGCTAGTGTAGACTTGCATGAGAAGTACATCACTGGTGTGGACTTTCGGAGTCCATAGACCTGAGCCACTTTCTGTTTGCTTTATATTTCATGTTTACAGTTGAGGATACAATTTCTCAGTTTCCTGCTAAGGTCCCATGCTGCTGCTGCTGCTGCTGCTGCTGCTGCTTCTTCTTCTTCTTCTTCTTCTTCTTCTTCTTCTTCTTCTTCTTCT
>NW_021604791.1:5344583-5365044 GCF_004785775.1 Grammomys surdaster
CTTCTTCTTCTTCTTCTTCTTCTTCTTCTTCTTCTTCTTCTTCTTCTTCTTCTTCTTCTTCTCCCTCTACCTCTCACCCTCACCCTCACCCTCACCCTCCCCCTCCCTCTCCTTCTTCCTCTTCCTCTTCTTCTTCTTCCTTTTCTTCTTCTTCCAAAACTTGCTTCTAGTCATGATATTTATCGTATCAACAGAAAACTAACTAATATACCTATTGTTTCTAACTCTCATGGTTACTCAGGTTTATATGACTAATATCAATTTATAGACCAAAAGAAAATACCATATTACAGAAAAAAAGTAAATATCTAAATGGTATTTATTCTGAGTTCATTATTGAAATTCTAAAAAATACCATACATTTTTCTTATTTTTCTGTTCACTGTCCATTCATCTTTCTTACAACATTTACTGTTGCAATCATAACAAACACAGATTTTTTTTGTAGTTTCATTATTTGCTGTAACCTCTACTATAACAGTGCAAGGCTATTTGAGTAGAAAGCCAAATCTTACATGGAGAACAATGAATAATGTCTATTTCACAAGGATATTATGAGATTATGTTTATAAGCAATAGACAAGGAAAAATGATAAATAATGGATAATATCTATTTCACAAAGGTATTATGAGGTTATATTTACAAGAATACATAAGAGAAATTAACATTCACTTTGCTTACATTGTATGCTAAATATTTTATCTTTAATATCTGACAATCAGAAAAAGCATGCAATAATAATTGTTTTTAAACTAAGGTAAATAACACTCAAAAATGTACCCTGCATAATAAGCAGAAATGGAAAACCACTATTTAAGCCCAAAGATTTGTAACTTTGTGACACACTCCTTTGAAACTATGTGACTTGAGGTAAATATTATGGTCACTGGTTTTATAGATGTCATTTTCCTTACATCTTTTGACACAATGTTATGTTCACAAATTCTGTTCTTCTGCATGCTTTAACACAAACTAAATGTTTCATTAAGGATAAAAAAGCACATGTGTGGTTACTCAATGAAGAGTATTGGACATGAAGTTTATATTTTTTAATGAACCCAGATTAAGTGTAAGAACTAAGAATTAGAATATATCTCACATTAGTTATGTAGTAAGCCCCATTTTTAAACATAAATTCAGTCTCTGGAGCATTTTATGTAAAAAGATGCCTGATAGTAACTATTGACAATACCTGAATGATTACTAAAGAAATTTCTACTAAAAAGTAAAAAAAAAAAAAAAATTGAAATTAAAAAAATAGCATAGTTCCTAATTAATTACATTGTTTTAACTAGCTTTACAAATTCACATTTAGTAGCTGAATAGTAAGTGGATCACGTTTTCTGTATCCATTCTTCAGTTGAGGAACATCTGTGTTGCTTCCAGTTTCTGACTATTACAAACAAGACTGCTCTGAACATAGTAGAGCTGTCCTTGTGATATTGTGGAGCATCTCTTAGGTATAGGCCCAGGAGCTAGGTATAGCTGGGTCTTCAGGTATAATTATTTCCAATTTTCTAAGGAACCGACAGATTGCAGAGTGCTTGTCCAAGTTTGCATTCCCACCAGCAATGGAGGAGTCTTCCCCTTTCTCCACATCCTTGCCAGTCCAGCATGTGCTACTTCTTGAGTTTTTGATCTTAGCCATTCTGATTGGTGTAAGGTAGAATCTCAGGGTTTTACAGTCAAATGGATGGAATTTGAAAATATCATCCTGAGTGAGATAAGCCAGACCCAAAAGGACATGCTGGATATGTTCTCATTGATAAATGGATATTAGCCAAAAAGTACAGAATACCCATGATATACCCCAGAGACTCTAAGAAGTAAATCAAGAGGAAAGGCCCAAGTGAGGATGCTTAAATCCTGCTTAGAAGGGGTAACATAATAATCATAGGAGGCAGAGGCAGGAGGGACCTGGGTGGGAGAGGGAGAGGTAGGAGAAAGGGGGCAGGATCAAGAAGAGGGGGAGATAGGAAAGATGCCCATAGGGCCAGAAAAGTGAATGGAAACATGTAGCTGCTGGAGATGAGGGTTTGAAGGAACCTCTGGAAGTCCCAGAGACCTGGGATATAGGAGGCTCCTAGGACTCAGTGTGGGTGACCTTAGCCAAAATGCCAAACAGTGAAAATATAGAACCTAAAGAGACCACCTCCGGTAGTCAGACAGAGCCCTCAGCGGAGGGATGGTGACACCAACCCACCTAAAATATTTTTGACCCAAAATTGCTCCTGTCTAAAAGAAATGCAGGAACAAAATTGGAGCAAAGACTGAAGGAATGACTGACCAGTGACCAGCCCAACTTGGGATCCATCCCATGGACAAGAAAGCACAAATTTATGACACTATTACTGTTGCTGTTGTGTTTGTAGACAGGAGCTTTGCATGGCTATCATCTGAGAGGCTCTACCAGGAGCTGATTGAGACAGATGCATATACAGCCAAGCATCGGTCTGAGGTCAGAAACCCCTATGGAAGGGATAGGAGAAGGACTGAAGGAGCTGAAGGGGAGAGCAACCCCATAGGAAGCCCAGTAGTGTCAACTAACCTTGTCCCCTGGGAACTCCCAGAGATGGATCCACCAACCAAATACCATACAAGGGCTGGTCTGAAGCCCTTGGCACAAGTGTAGCAGAGCACTTCCTTGTCTGGCTTCAGTGGAAGAGGTTGTGCCTAATCCTGTGGAGACTTAATGCTCCAGAGAGGGGAGATACTCAGACTCAGAGATGGGGGTACCCTCTCAGAAGGGAAGCAGAGGGAGAATTGGGAGGAAGAACTCTGAGAAGGGGGACCAGGAAGGAGCAACACTTAAGATGCTAATAAATAAAATAATTAATTAACTTTAAAAATAAAAAAAAAATCATGTTTGAATAGCATGAAATTTCTGATTCACCAGTAGGGGCTACTCATTTTGCCAGACAATGCTTCTGCTGATGCCAAACTTCCTCCATGTTCTTCTCCTATATTTTTCAAACTGGTACACACTTAGTTTGTTTCTTTCCCCTAACCTTCATATGTTTCTTATACTTCACCTTTAAAGATAGTTAAGATGCCCATTCGCACTATGCATCACCCCCACACAGACATACTGTCTGATGTCATTTTGTAATTTTTTTCTGAACCTTTGTTTATTACATGATCTGTTTGTTTTTATTATTAGATCCAATTTGCATGTTTCCTCTCTTAATCCAAATAGCTTTAAAACTAATACAATAAATCTTACATGTATTAACTCCACAATATTTTTCAATATGTTTTTAATGCAGTAGTATCCAACAGATACCTAATGAGTACTCATGGAATGAACATTCAAGTTCATATTTTACAGGCCTAAGAAATGTATAGGCCTATACAAATTTAAATATTGCCTATTATTTAGTATAACTATTTTGAAAAGCACATTTACAATTGTCATTCTAAGTTTATTATACCAACAAATTAACGACATGGTCATGTTATGTGAGAGCTTTCTCCTTTTGAAGCTATAGAAGCCTGCACTGAAAATGTTCTTAAACATTTGGGGGCAGAAGTATTGCAAATTAGAGCATGTTTTTTCCAAATTTGTACTCTACTCGGTAGTTAGAAACATCGGCTGATCTTCTGTAGACCATAGGGTTGATTTCCAGATCCCACATGACAAGTCACGACCACCTATAACTCGAGTTCCAGGTGATGTGATGCCCCCTTCCTGCCTTTGACAGCACTTACACACACACACACACACACACACACACACACACATGCAGATACTACCAGACAAAACACATATGATAAAATAAACATCCACAAATCTTTAAAAAGCAAAATTGATGAGTGCTAATCTGTAAATATTAGATCAATAATAAATGGATATAGAGTTATATGCAAGCTGGAGGGCAGTTGTGTTAAGTCGTGACCCACATTAATCCTTTATTTCAGGAGCTTCCATTTAAACACCTTGCAAATAAATTCTTAGTTACTTTTGCCCTTTCAGTTGAGCTATCAAACATTCCTGTAAAGCATTAGATGTCTGTTACATGAATTTTAAATTTTTGATTAAATTTTTACTGTTGAAATAACCAGTGAGTATAATTTATTGACTTCTATTAAGTGGTACCTTAGTGATCAGAAGACAAATTTGTAATTAAATATTGAAAAGGACAAAATTTATTGAAAGTACTGGAACATTCTGATATGTCCTAGAGGTCAAGTTAAAATGTTGGATTAATGCTTTTATTAAAACCTAATGAGCTATGAGTCTAGGGATAGAAATAGGAGGGGTTTTTGTTTGTTTGCTTGCTTGATTTCAATAGAAAAATATAGGAAGTGTCTCACTATCACTTTTGATGAAATACTGATCCATATCTAACATCCACAACCTGTCACCAGAATATGTAATGTATTATATATCAGAATTTAAGTTGTTTAATAACATAATTTGAAATTTTCAACTAAAAATTCCCTTTATATTCCTAGTTTGACTATACGTAAACTGTGATTTTAAAATCATTATTTGACCAACACCACCAACAAAAAGGCAATCTTAAGACTAAAGAATATACGTTCAACATATCTTTTTTCTTTCTATATGTTTTATATGAGAGTCTTACCTTTAAAAGCATTTCCAGAAACTCAAGAGGACTAAATTAACACCTACAAGCATGTTTTACTGTTACAGAAGATTTGAGTTTGGTTTCCAACACCCACATCAGGCCACTCAAAGTCATCTGTAACTTCAGCTCTAGAAGTTCCATCACCATCTTCCAGTTTCCATGAGCACCCACACACACATGCTAACTCATGTACATGTATACATACACATACACACGCACATACACACAATACACTCACACACACACATACACATCTCACATACATATCAAAGTGTTTTCAATATTTCCAGTAGAGAATCCCAGTCTCAGCACACTTTGGGAAGGATGCAGAGCAGATATAGTCTCCTCTCACAAGGGAAGATCCTGAGAACTGTCAAAGGCAAAGCGAACTGCCTGATATCAACCACACACAATAACAATCAGTTCTAGAGCTACCGTCAATCCATAGCAGTGCACAATATGTTATTTTGTTTTACTTTGTTGTGTTTGGTTTGGTTTCTGAAATGAGGCCTAACTGTAGAACCCAGGCTGGACTCAAGTACAAGAGCTTTTTGTTTCAACCTCCCAAGTTCTGTGCACCACTAGAACCAACTGTTCCATCTCTTTTTTTGTTGACTACCTATTGATAAAGGGCTCAAAGTTCAGCCAGTGTCAATATGGCTTAAATCACAACAATTAAAAAGATTCTATGGAACATTATAATAATTTCTTATATATTTCTCAAGTGATTACAACCATTTAACATACTATGGACATTTTAGCATAGTATAAAAATACAAACATATCCTATTTTCATGAACTTATTGGTGCATTGAAGTAGCTTTTTATTAGGTAAGTATTTATTAAGATGTGCTACATTCATTAAAAATAGATTTTAGACACTATAAAAGATGCAAAAATTAGTAAAGTGTATTCTTATCTTGGTATTCATCACTTGAGAGCTACTGTGATGACATATATGTGGAGATATATATGGCTTCTGTTTCTATATAGTAGCTCACAATCATCTTTAACTCTAGCTCCAGAGTATCTAATAGTATCTTCTGGCTTCTATGGCCACCAGGCACACATGTCGTGAACATACATACATAAAGTCAAAATACCTATACACATAAAATAAAGAAAAACATATGTTTTAAAATTATTCACTTGCATTTGTTTCACACATATATATGGCTGTAAACATAATAGCTATAATCTGCCTGAAAAAAAATCAGAACACTACATTTGTAGATCCCTGGAAATTTCATAAACGGGACAAATATCTCTGTGCACGAAGTTCAGCTGATACTTCAAAGTGAAAACTTTTGAATTAAAACTTAGGTAAATATAAATTTAAATCATATGCATGGAAATTAAAAGACAATAAAAACAAAGTATATTAAGTATATGTAGATGGTTAAATAAATTTGGTGCACTTATACTGTGAAATTCTATACCTATTAAAAGGAAGAAACAATTATTAGAGCATGCAACAAATTATATGGATTTTAAGGGCATTATGGTATGCTAAAAACGTTAGGTTTCAAAGATTTTGCTGTATAGGAGTTTATTATAAGACATTACTGAAATAATTAAAATATATTAAGAGGGTGCTCACTAATTGTAGTGTCAAAAGGAATAATGGGCATAATTGATAATATAGATAGGCTATATACAGTAATATGTGTGTATGTGCTTAAGAAGTAAAGGCACTTAGAGTACAACTTCAATATCTTTCAACATATGACTAAAATGGAAGTTAGTTTATGCAGCAATGCCACTGAACACTAATTATGTAATAGACAGTAGAGAGGATACGTCTGTCTCTGCCTTTAGGGTCAGGGAAAGCTGTAGGAGGGGTTCTTCTGACCCGGGACCCAAGAGCAGGAACTTGCTACTTGAAAAACAAAGCACTGCCCACACTTAAAGAGACAGAATGGCATGGGAAAAATACCCGGTAGAATACTAATGTTCACCAAAGCTATATAACAAAGGACACAATTGACCCTGTATCCTCACTTTCAAATATGATTTCATATACATGATATTAGTAATTTTAATAACTACATACAATGGGCTGGAGCATACGGAAAGAAATGTCTAGCAATCATCAGTCTTCTCCGGCCCTTTCTGGTTATAATTTTCTTTTATTACAGAGGCTGGACAGATGGCTCAAAGCTCCAGAGTGTGTATTGTCTTGCACAAAACCTGACTTCTGTCTCCATATTGTAGCTACAGTCATCTGTAACTCCAGTTCTAGTGTCCTCTAGCCTCTATGGGCACCAGGCATACAAGTGGTGAGCATACATACATAAAATCAAAATACTTGTACCCATGAAATAAAGATAAATAAATGTTTTAAAATGATTACCCTTGCATTCATTTTTATATGTTTCTGAATGTGTGTGGAAATCAGAGGATAGCTAGCAAGAGTTGGCTCTCTTCTTCCACCGTATAGGTCCTGGGGATTCAACACACATCACGAGCTTTGGCAGCAAGGGGCGTTACAAACAGAGCCACTGAGCCCACTATTTTGTCCCTGATGATAAATATATGTGTATATATGTGTGTGTGTGTGTATGTGTGTGTGTATGTGTGTGTGTGTGTGTACTTTCAGATATATGGATTTAAAATATATGTCATATTAATTACATTGAAATTTAAAGGGACAATAAATAAAAATAAAATTTACAAATAAATATTTGTTTCTATTCAATCCATGAGAAAACATTCTCAAATGTTCTCTGGTGTCCATTAACAAATCCATGTCTGTCTTTGGAGAACACTAGGCTAGACCAGTGAGAGCTCATGAGAAAAAAAGTAGTAGGGAAATAGGAGAGAAAAACCTGTTGAAAGTTACTTGCCTTCCTGACTCCAGAGAAGGTGCTAACTGGACATAGGGGCAGATGGGGCAAAGTGAAGGCTACACTTGAATCAATCAGCAAACTAGCTGCATCAGGTGTGCCATCTCAAGATAAAATATGCGTGGAATGTGTAGCAATTCACTTAATTTGGTATTTTCGAGAATTTTTATAAGACGTACATCTCAAAAGAATGTCTTGAGTTAAATAGAGTGAACGCAGTAAGTGGAAACAGTCTTCGGCATGGAAGACCACACAGAAATATTTGAGCTTTGTTCCAGGGAAGCTTTTCGGCATCCTGAGGTAGGGTTAATCAAAATAGAACTGTTGTGTGCCTCCAAAATTCATGTTAAAAAAAAAAAAACCTCCCCAGAATAAGTCTTAAATAATGTGAACCTTAGGATAGGAATAGTGATAAAGCATCCACCAGCGTGAGTGATATTAATGTAGTTATGACCCTGTGTGTCCCATTCCGTCCTTCTACGAGGTGAAGCTATAAGAAGATGGTGCTGTTTGTAAGAGAAGTCTTTGCCAGACAGCAAATCAGCCAGTAATTTCATCTTGGATTTTGTAAGGAATAAGTTGGTATTGCTTCTGATTCATAAATTGTGTCATAACATCTAGAAAGGGCTAACAAAAGGGTCGTACCTGACCTTAAGAAATCAGCAAAGTATGGATCCTCTCTTTCTAAGAAACTTTAGAAGCTGTGACTGCCGTATCAGTCTTCCAAGAGCGAGCCCATAGCTGAGAATAGCATAGACTGTACAGGAAAGCCTGCTACTGTTGTGCTGTTAAGGGAGCACGCTGTCTAATCTACCTTCTAATTACTTATATTTATACTTACATATTAATGTTCTCAGCGTTCATTGCAGAAGCTTCTCTATCCAATAGTCTCTAGTTAATGAAAAGACTCACAGTGGTTAAAATGACTGAGAACAAGTGACTGTCAAGTGCTGGATCCTAAACAAGACATCTATATTACCCCTTCCAAGTCTCAGGAAATACTATGCAAGATCAGACAGAAAGATTGTAAAATCCAGGGGACAGAGGGCACTGGTGTGGAAACCCTGTTATCTGGATATAACAGGGCTGTCCTGCTCAGGAATTTACAGTTGCTGTGCTTAACCAAAATAAGATCTGCATAAGACTGGGCTTCTCAACAAGAACAAAGGATCATGAACAAAGGATGGACTTATAAGGTCCCACCATGCCCCTAAAGGGTTACAAACAGTAAACAAAAGCTAAGGTAGGGGGTGTCATTAATTCAAACATAGTATCTACTGATAAATTTTCTATAGCCCAGTAAATAACCCCACAACCTTTCTCATGCTAGCCGCCCTAGTTAAACTCAGTGGATCACAAGATATAGAAAAAGACATCACAGAGGATGTGTGGCAGATTATTTGAGAAAAAGTCCTTCACCATGAGAGGTCAAGGGGTCAAAAAGATTGATAGGGAATAGTTTGTGGTCAACACTGAAAACATACATACAAGTAACGTTATAAAAACTGAGCTCGTGTGTTTGAGGCTATTCCTTAATTTCTCTTCTATTAGTTTCAGTGTGTCTGGTTTTATGTGGAGGTTCTTGATCCACTTGGACTTGAGCTTTGTACAAGGTTATAAGAATGGGTTGATTTGCATTCTTCTACATGCTGACCTCCAGTTGAACTAGCACCATTTGTTGAAAATGTTGTTCTTCCCCCACCCCACTGCTCCTTTGTCAAAGATCAAGTGGCCATAGGTGTGTGGGTTCATTTCTGAGTCTTCAATTCGATTCCACTGATCTACCTGCCTGTCTCTGTACCAGTAGCATGCAGTTTTTATCACTATTGTTCTGTAGTACAGCTTGAGATCAAGGGTGGTGATTAAAAAAAACTGAGCAGCAGGCTATATTTATGAATGTATGGAATACCAACAAATGTAAGATGAAACCATGAATTAAAAGAAGAACAGAAGTACTTAGGAGGGATTGAGAGGGGAAAGTCAAGAAATAATTATTGTAATTATACTATAATCTCAAAAATAAAGTAAAAAAAAATAGAAAATGACCAATATACATTATATGCATGTATTAACTTGTAAACAATTTTTTTAAATAGAAAAAATTAAGTATCACAGCATACATTTAGAAATGATGTTTAGGATATTCCATGAAAAGAGAATTAGGAATTAATTTCTGATAAGACATAATGGAACCCTAACGCAATGCCTTATAATACATAGGTTGTTGAATCAATTTATTTATGCTGATTAATTTACTATTATAAGACAGAAACTCATGCTTCCAAATAGCAAGCAAAATTTAAGACATGCATTTAATAATTTCAAACACAGGTCCTTTCAACTTCAAGGTCTTAATAGAACTCATATTGGGTGCAGCGGTGGTTCTTCATGAGCGGAGTGCCAGAAGCAGTCAAATGCACACTTGAGCAGCATGGGAGAGGAAGGGTACAGACCTTTTTACAATTAAATCCCTTCTCCCTGATGATTTGCCCAAAGTAAGAAAAAACTAATAGTGAAAATGGCGAATAAGCACAATCTGTTCTTACTTACAAAAATGTTTATATTCACTATTAATGGAGCCGGTAATTATAAATGATTTCCCCTGGGTTTTAAGAGATTAGCATTCACAAAGTCACAATTTCTGTATTTAAGAACCCTGTAAAACCTACCAATCCACATTTCTCCTTTTCAGCTGAGAAATTCTCTGAGGCAACGTTGCAAAACTCATTCAATGGTAAGGGGAAAAGACTCTTGTTGATGGAATCCAGTCCCCACGTACAGTAACTTAACCTACAGAAGAAAGAAAATTAATTAAATTTTACAGAAACCTCAAGTCCCTTGTGAGACTGAATCAACACAACCATTTGCCCTTTGGTTCCATCAAACTTGACTGTAATTAATACTTTGAAGTTGTATTTCAAAATCTCACAGGAAACAAGTAGAAACTAGAACTTTTCCCTTTCCACTTACCGGCAGAGTTGCCTGTGACTATAAAATTTTACATCTGGAGAGTCAGCGTGCCTTTGGAAAATAGCTAGGTGTGTTTGTATAATAGGAAATATCTACAGGGGAGAAGGTAAAAAAGAAATTCCTATCATTCTCAACATAACATTACTTTTATTTTCTTTTTCTCTAAACTCCACATTGGAAAAGCAAAATTACTTTAGCCATGGTCTTAATTTATTGGGCTTTACCAGCTGTCCATTCATCATTTCGAAAATCAAACAGCCTGACTAAGAAGCTATGCCATTAGGAGATGAACTATTATCAGGCCTATTCAGATGAAGTCATATAAAGAGTCAAAGGAATTAAAGGACTTCAAGTTCAGTCAGCATCTCATGATCTCATGTCTGATGTTGATTCAGTGGAGATTCTTTGTCTCTCCCCCACCCCCCTGAAAACCCATATTTTTGAGCGGACTAAATGTTTTATTATGTTTTCTTCTACCATTTCGATTCTTGTGTTAGCTGACCTTTGATAAATGATGTTATTAGTTTCCATTCTATTAAGTAGTATCTTTACGTTGTTACTTATCTTTTGTTTCCTTGTCTCCGCTTTGAGATACATAATTCATATATTTTGTAAGCAATTTGGTAGAGAAACTGCATGCACTAAGAAATATCATGGAAACTTAGACTTGCAGATATAGCTTGAATTTGACAAATGTGTTAGGATGAGGGAAAAAAGAGAATTCAGCCAACCTATAGGAAAGTATTTGGCTTGTTTCTAGAAAATATTCATTAGTATGTTATAGAATTCTAGCATTTAAATTATTTTTAAAACCACTAAAATGTATTATTCTTAGAAGATATTCAAACTAGTCACTTGTCACTTGTTAGCTCATTACAGATACTGACTAACCAAAGCCTACAATAAAAGGGATATAAAAGGGATAGAAGATAGATAGGTGATAGATTATGGATGAGAGAGAGAGAGAGAGAGAGAGAGAGAGAGAGAGAGAGAGAGAGAGAATAGATGTTTTAGAAATCTTTGGATGCTAGCTGTAAAAATATACATGCATAATTAATTTTATGGAATTTGAAATTTTGCAGAGAGACAGAATTTAGAAACAAAAGTATAAAGGTACCAAATATAGTCTATTTTCATAGACTAAATAATTACCCAGCTCTAACATTTAATAAAATGTTCTATGTGCTTTTACAGACCTAAAAACAATTAGCCTTTAATGTGTTTTTAATTATTGTTTATTTTTTTAAAAAAACAATAACAAAGAAAAGCTAAAATAGAATGTCCAGGATTACAGACATCAGGGAAAATTTTTATAACAAAATCATTAATATAATATTTACTGTCTTTAGTTGTTATTGTTATCTTTTCCATATGTGTCACATTCTTACTTATGTGTCACTTATGTCTCATATGTCACTAACAAAGGTATATCCACACACACACGCACACTCACACACACACACACACACACAAACACAAACACATACAGGAAAGAGAGAAAGAAAGAGAGAGGTCTTGTGGCTCCTCATGTTGAAGTTGCTAGCAGTGTCCTTTCCTAAAGTGCCTGTTTCATTGTCCTATTTATCAAATTTTTATTTGAAAACTTGATATAAGAACCCATACTGCAGTTCAGGTACTATATAAAGCCAAAAAGAAACTCCATTTGCCTGACTGATTTTAGATAAGTATTTAGGAGCTGTTATCGTTATACTATTTGGTCTTCTTGTCTTTGCCCCAGGATTATCTTCCTTCACCTTTCATTGTTGGCTTCATGTATCTACTCATATATCTATTATCTATCTATCTATCTATCTATCTATCCATCTATCTATCTCCATATCCTTATCCATATTTATATACGCATATCCACACCTATACCCATGCCCATACCCATGCCCATATCCATATCTACCTTCTATCCATAATTGTATTTAACTACCTACCTACCAACCTATACCTTGAGAAAAGCATCTTAGCATTTTAAGTAAAATGCCTAATCAGTCTTTGGAGAATATATAGTATTGACACTCCAAGAAATGCTTTTTCAGTTATTTTAATGATCAAAATACCTATGTCATAAGTAATTTAAATGTATCCTTTCACATTTTCCTGTTGGTTCTTTACCATACTAAATTATCCTCTTCTTGTTCTAAAGCTTCTACTTTTAGATTTTATGCTTATTTAATGTGTTATATCTAACGAATGAAACTTTCTTCCTAATCAAGTATGTCCTGTGTATACTGAAATGTGAAGTTACCTGACAACATATTTTTTTGGAGAGGTGCCTTTAAATACAATTAAAAGATAAAACCTGAATAGGAACAGAGAATGTGTAAATAAAATACACTAGAAAAAAACTCCCTGTTTTTCTTCATAAACAGATGTTTTAGTATTGATAATTCTCCATGTTCATACTGGCATCAAGTCAAGAAGTACAAAAGTACTGATATAACAAACATATTTTTATTAACTCCAGGCATCTTAATCTCTACAGATAAAGTTACTGGTGTCCACCTCTCTATATAAATAATTGTAGAGACCTATAATTCAAAATTCTGCCAATATCACTGAAAAGTTCATTACAAGAACTAAAGGATAAGCCATAAGTCAGAATCCTTGGAACAGATTTAGAGATGACTTAACTGGATATTCATATGAGTCCAGAGGCCAGAGCTACTAAAAACAGGGTCACAGGAAGATGTCATAAACTAGACAATCATTACTCTTTTGTTCACTTAGAATTCCACCATCCTTCTTATCTAGGACACATTTATACTCTGTGAGACTTCATTGTAGGAGAAATATATTCCTATCCCAGAAGTCTGAAAATATGATATTCACTTACATGGCTCCCTTGAACGTAGAAATAAATAATGGACCTATACTCTGCCTATCGCATGCCACCAAGTCAGACTTTTAATCCAGGAGCTAATAGGGCAATAGCCACGGTTTCTTTCATTGACAACATTAACAGCTGCAATAAAATCAAGATATTGGCAGTGTGCAAGCTGTGGCATCTTGTACTCAGTGAAAGTAGACACTGTTTCACCATTAGACCAGTACTGAGGTGCATCTTGATATAAGTCTTACTTTAAAACCCCCAGGCTGCTTGCTAATTTTTCTTAATTATTTGCATCTCACCATAAAACATTTTTATTTCAACAGTTTGATAATTATAACTAGTTTATTCAAAACTGCTCTTAACTCCCAAAAGGATCAATAAAAAGTTTTTGTTCATAGGCAGCAATTCATACTGATTATTGAATCAGAAAAGGAATGTCAACTTGGTTGTTTCTAGCATGCCTATGCCTATAAAGTAATGCAGCTATTGAAATTATCCTTAGTAGGAAGAAGCCAGTATTTCAAGGTCTTTTCCTAAGTATATCTCTACTTAGTTTTTCTTTATCAAGATTTGTATTAAGTCCATCTGCTTCTCTGCAACTCAGTTTTATTTTTATGATGAATTGATAGTGATTGGAATGGTTAGCTCAAGATGTCTCAGTCTGTCAATGTGTTACTTACTGGGGAATAGGTGCCGATAGATCACTGGTAGTAAAGTGTAGCCAAGAAAATTGGTTAAACTAACGTTCAGCTCTAAATCTTTCATATTGGTTCCATGAGACTCAACCACAATCCATCCTACCTTCTCGAGAAGAATGTTTCAGAGGTAATCAGGTTTTGGAGTTCTATCTCGCCAACCCTTTCCTCTTTGTTACCTACATTATCTATACCTATTACTGTTCTCTAACACCTCTAATAACTTGTATGTTTCTTATTATCCACACCTTCCCTACCTAGACTTAGTCACAACCACCACTTGACTTTGTTATTTGCATTTATGCATAGAGTTCTATTCTAGTACCAAATGGTAAAACCACTTATATTAACAACCCCAACAGAGTGAAACCAGACCAAAAATTAGTATTAACCATTTTTAATAGTGGATTTTTTTACTAACCATTTTATAGTTACTTTGAACTCAAACATATATGAAAATCTATCATTCTTATAGGCATCCAATTAATAATAAAATGGAAAAGATAAGCAATTGCAAGGAAAATTTATGCAAACCTCAGCAACTAGGTTAAGCTGTTCTGATGTACTTGTTTTTGTTTTTGTTTTGTTTTTTAATTTTACACGTATCTCTTAAATTTAACCCATTTTGACGTGTACCTTAGAGAAAGACTTTCCATAACTATCAATTTTAGTTTTTAATTTAAAAGTATAATTTTAGCACAATATTTGAAAGAATCTGGTGAAATAAAACTAGTGTTTATGATCAAAGGCTTCACAGAGCTTTATAGATTTATTTTTCCCCATTTACTGCACATTTGACTTCAGGTGCATAACCTCTCCATGCTCCAGTTTCTTAAAATGAAAAAGAGAGGAAACGTGCATCACAGGTTGACATGGGAATTTACAGAGTGACATCCAGGACCTACTTGTGTTTAGCTAACAGGAAATGTGCACTGTTTTGATTTTTATTAGTATAGTTCCTATCGTATATAGACACTGAAAAGAATGCTAACAAAATGCAATGAGTAAGATTCCTTTCAGAACTATATAGATTCAAATAGTGGGACATCTTGGGGAAACATTAAGTCATATGCTTAAAGTTGGATTGAGTAACAATATGTGTATTGAAGAGAGCCTTCTCCTGCCAAAATCAGATATATAGAGCAGATGTTGACAAACTATATCCTCTGTCCAAAAAGACCTGTTGCTATGATAGACTATAGAGTCTAACTTAAGCTTCTCACATATAATCCTGTCAGTGTCTATACCATGTCTACACTGATACTTACATTCATCACTTTTCCTCCTTAAAGTGATACTAACTGCCCAATATTTTACATTTAACCCCTAATACTGTATTTGTATCCAAAGACATTCTCTTATTTCAGGAACAAAAAGGTTCAATGGTCAAGAGAACAATTATTTCTAGAATAAAGTCGTGGTTGTTATGTTCTCACTTCAGGACATATATGAATTGTCTAGCTAACATCAAGGCAAATCTAGAAAACTTTTTATCCAGGCTCAGTACTTTAATAAAATAAAGCATTCAGAACTGCTATGCACATTTGTCTCACTGGAATATACTTACAGATTTTGTGTCCTGGTTGATACCCTGTCATATTTAAAAGGAAAGACTTGGTGTAAATAAGTGAATTAGGAGATACAAAAGCATTAAGGGGGAGATATGGTATCTAGTGGGGAAAAGGTTGGAGAGTGGCAAGGTATAGGAGAATTTTTCCACCACCACCCTGTGATGTTCTTGTGTTTCTTCACAAAAGACACCCAACATGATGGAAGAATACTTCCACTTCAGATTTTGCAAATGCATATACTATAGATAAATCAGGATGAATTGTCTCATAACGATATGTAAAGTTTCATCTCTGTCTCCATTTTACAAGAGAGGCCCCTACTTGTCGAAGACTTCCAGGAGACGTGAAACTCTACCCTGTTCTCCTTTTGAGGTACAGCTACAAACTACATGACAAGCTGGCTATAATTTAGGTATGGTTTCTCGCTTTCTTCATATGAGGTCATTAATCTGACCCTATTTGTTCTAAATTATATTATAAGAAGGCACAGGGCATTGAGAACTGACAAAGGTTATCTCATTTTTGTTATATAAAGAAAAAGTTATCAAAATCCACCTGAGTTCTTATACTCCTTACCATTTATATCTATGTTAATGAGGCAAACCGGCTTATTATCCACCATCAAAGTGAGACTTGGGGTATGTCTGACTGCCTGATGCAAATCAAGAACACACTACAAAGGCAACTGCCAAAGCAGATGACCAACGTTTTGTATCCTCAAGTAGTATAAAATTATGAGTATACTAGATTTATCCTGGCCACAGGGAACAACCTTTATGGCGTTCATTGTGTTGAGTAAAGGCTCCTTGAGGAAGGCATTAATGGCAAGATACTTTAAGACAGAGTAGGAGCATGATGAGTGTGTCCCAAAAGACTGAATATGCTTCGGGAAAAAATCAAAGTTTATGTTATGGTAAAATGATTGAAATGGGAATTAGTAGAGTACTGAAAACATCTACTACATTCTGTAAGATGACTGGCCCCACAGAAGTAAGTTATATTATAGAACATAATAATATTTACTTAAAGACGATAATATCAACCATCTCCTGAAAGAAAAGAGTAAAAAATTCCCACCTGTCCTCTCACTCTATGTCCTTGTGGTTTCTCCTATCAGATAACATGTGTACGTATAGCTGTCATCCTCTTACTTCACATGGCAAAGAGTTAGAAGAACTTCTAAATCACTCTATTCCATGGTTCACAAATATACCTATCACATTATGATAAACTGACAGTTGCTGGATAAATGAAAAGGTGAGTGATTGCATGAATCAAACTACATTGCACCACGTATTAGATAAAAGAACCCATATCTTATTATGCTAAATAATAAATATAATAGTTAAAACTATTTAATTAAAACACACATTTATAATTATTCTCAGGGTAATTCCTGATCTAAGAATGTGATAGCTACAAACTATTCATTCATTCTGTATCTTCAAACACAAGTATTAGTGTCTGATACAATGTAGACCTTATGTTTAACTTAATTTTTGTCGTTAAAAAATGTGTTTTTCATTTGTTTGTATGGCTAAATGTTTTCAAACACCTCTAAATTTGTTATTTTATTTCCCACATCGTCACTCTGAAATAGGTTAGGATATTACCATTTCAGTTTGCAACTGAGAAAGAAGAGAGTTTTTAATATGATTGAATGAGTTTTGCTATGCCAAAGAACATAGAACGTGAATTCATGATGAGTCCATAGCAATTTACCCAGCACAGATGTACCAAATACCCATTACACAACAAGCTTCATTTTACACGCAGGAAACAAAAGCACAAAAACCTTCTAGAGGCATGGGGTACATTCTGGGTGGAAAGGTTGTATAATGAATAGGATATGAAAGTGTGGGGAAATACTGGTACCTAAAAGTTTAAGCAGAGATGAGGGAAAAGAGTGGGTATAGGTGAGTTCACCAAAACTTAGGGTTTGTGAAGAAGCCTTATAAAGCTCCATTTGATTATAAGATATTTTGATACACACATATAATAAGATAATAATATATAATAAAATATAATAAATTAATATGTGTTATAAAACATTATAAAATTAAAATTATACATATTTTAAAGGGAATTTGAACAGAAATGTATCACATTAATGAACAATGCTGCACCCTCTATAAAACATTCATTATTAACTAAAAGTCTTATTGTTTGGTACAGCAAACCTCCTTATGAGTTGTTGTTCAGGGAATGCCATAGAGGTACCTCAAACAATGAATAAACTATTGCTACTTGTTTTGGTTTCCTACAATATGTGGCTGGCAAGACCCTAGTGCTGAAGATAGCATACATTTTGTTATAAGACATGGAGAAACCAATCTTGAACTGACCATGACCGATCTGACTAGTAGCTAGTAATGACAGTGCTAGAAGATGCTACACAGGCTGTCAGGAGCCATCTAGGAAAGGCTGTGGCTAGCAGGTAGCCTTCCTAGAGATGGCCCACCATCTTTGCATGGCTTATGATGAGTGAGCTCTGAGAGTCAATGTTTTAAGAGATTTCATTTCAGGATTGGTTCTTGCAGCTATATGCCTTTCCTGTCACTATTTCATACCCTAAGGATTCCTGGACATCAGCTCACAATATTGAACAAAGTTCCTGTAGATCAACATAAAGCTAAACTTGTATGAATTAGTAGTGTGTAAATTAATTAGTGATTTTATAGAAATCCTGATTTGATTCAAATACTTTTAGAAAGAAAGTTTTAAGAAATGGTTTTAGTTATTTGCCAGAAACATATAATAAAGTGAAAAATCAAGAACAGAGTGTGCCCATTCTTCTTAAAATAGTAAATAGTAAAGGCTGTAATAATAAGGAATACAGTGAGCTTTCAAAATTACACGACAACAAAACATAGGCTTGGGACAAATTTTTGTTCAAGGATAAACATCTAGGTTCAAGAATGAAGCCACAGGTGTGCACTATAAGGCAAGGCCGTGTAAAAACCTGGTGCTTTGAACTTATAATGAGCTTACAGTGTGAAACACTGCTTTGAACGTGTTATTGATACCTTTTTGTAACTCCCCTTTTATGTAACATTTTATCTATGAGGTAATTCTTTCTTACATGGAGAACTTTTTGTCTAAAAGCTATAAAGAGGCTGATAGCAATACACAAAGGTGGTGTAGCCACTTTCCGTTTCATCCAGTGTGTGTGTTGTCCTTGTGAGTGGCTTCTTTAATTTTTTTTTCATTTTTATTGGTTATTTTATTTATTTACATTTGAAATGTTATTCCTCTTCCCAGTTTCCTCCCCACAAATCCCCTATCCCCTCCACCTGCCCCTGCCTCTATGAGGGTGCTCTCCCACCCGCCCACCCACTCCTGCCTCAGCTCCCTAGCATTTTCCTCCCCTGGGAACCTCCACAGGACCAGGGGCTCCTTTACCAGTGATGCCCAATAAAGCAATCCTCTGCTACATATCCAGATGGAGCCATGTGTCCCTGCCATGTATACTCTTTGGTTGGTGGTTTAGTCAGTCCCTGGGAGCTTGGGGACACTAGTTGGTTGATATTGTTGTTCTTCCTATGGGGTTGCAAACCACTTCAGCTCCTTCAGTCCTTCCCTTAACTCCTCCATTGGGGTCCAATGGTTGACTGCATGCATCTGTATTGGTCAGGCTCTGGCACAGCCTCTCAGAGGACAGACAGCTTTACCAGTCTCCTGTCAGCAAGCTCTTCTTGGCGTCAGCAATAGTGTCTGGGTTTGGTGTCTGCAGATGGAATGGATCCCTAGGTAGGGCAGTCTCTGGATGACCTTTCTTTCAGTCTCTGGTCCACTCTTTGTCTCTGCATTTCTTTTGGACAGGAGGAGTTCTGCATTATTTTTGAGATGGGTGGGTGGACCTATCCCTCAACCAGGGGCCGTGCCTATCCTCTGGATATGGTCTCTACAGGTTTTATCTTCCCTTTGGGGGCATTTTGGCTAATATCCTCCCTGATGGGTCCTGGGAAACTCTTGGGCCCCTGGCATCTGGGACTTTCTAGTGGATAACCCTAGTTACCCCTTCCTCAATGCTGCACACCTTTCAAACTCCTGACTCTCTGTACTCCTCTCCCATATCTTCCCATATCTAAACCGGTGCCCTTTGTCCCTCCCTCTCTTCTCTCCCTCCCAGATCCCTCTATCCCTCTACTTCTGGAGATTATTTTCTTCTCCCTTCTGAGTCGGACTGTAGCATCAACACTTTGGTGTGGTCTTCTTTTTTCTTGTGTTTCATATGGTCTGCGAGTTGTATCATGGGTTCTTTCTCTCCTCCCTGGTTCACAAAGACTGAATGAACTCTGAGCCTCTCTCCTGGCTCTAGTAGTATATCCTTTACCTAATTCCCCAATTCTAAGTGCCATGTCAGTCCCCAAAAGATAATGGATTCCAGCCACAGAATAAACAAGAGATGTTAAGTTTTCAGAAGCCATCAACATTGAGACCCAGTACAGTAGGAGAGAGTAAAAGGCCAGAGACCATCAGTCTTTTGGCCTTCATCCAACACTGCGTTTCTTCTCAGCTCATTTCCCTAAGGCTGGGCAAGCAGGCTGCTGTAAGGGAGCAAAAAAAAAAAAAAAAAGGTATCAATGCTTCTTTCCAGGCCTGGAAACTGTATGCTACAATACTTGTTTGACAGATAAGAGGTATCAGTCAGTGCAACACTGACAGATCTCTGAGGATTACTGTGATTGCAGTTAAGGCTTCTTCCTCCATAGGATAGATTCATGCCTGGTGCTGTAAACCTGCTCAGAACCCATGATTAGGAAATAATAGGACCTCAAAAAAAAAAAACCTTTTGAAATGGTTTTTCTAAATGGACATGTGGTCAAAGTGACACACACACACACACACACACACACGACAAAACAAATTTATATATATATATATATATATATATATATATATCCACATATATATCCACATATATATCCACATATATATCCA
>NW_021604791.1:5365054-5431135 GCF_004785775.1 Grammomys surdaster
ATATATCCACATATATATCCACATATATATCCACATATATATCCACAGACTTGTGCTGCTACTAGTCCTACTAAGAGAAGCTTCATATTACACTGGATGATGGTTGAAGCAGAGACATATTATGTTCAAAACACAGAATAAATGACAGTGGCTGCTCAACTGTAAATGGGACATGCATATCATTGACCCCCCGCCTCCATCGGCAAAGCTCTGAAAACATAATAGAGTATGGTGTGAAAAGAATGTAAAAAGCCAGAGGCACAGAAAGAAGGCTGAAATGATATCCTCTGGGCATAGCATAGATTCCCACACATGAACCAACACCAGCTGTGATTACCTGCATAAGCTGTACACAAAAATGGAGCCCATTCAGGACTCCAGCAGGGAGCAACAGGAGGCTTCTAAGGGTCTACCCCTAGCTCAGAAACTACTGCCAGTTGGAGGCTGCTGGTACAAGAGATGATCACATATTTTAGGGTATGTTCACTGATAGATATGTCCACGATGTTTTCCATGACACAGTGGATGACACAGTAGCATCAAATGTCACTGCATGTACAAATACAAAGATATTCAAAGGTATATGCAATAACCATTGTATGTGTCTGTGTGTATGCATCTCTCTCTCTCTCTCTCTCTCTCTCTCTCTCTCTCTGTGTGTGTGTGTGTGTGTGTGTGTGTGTGTGTGTGTATGTGTGTATTTTAATAGTCACTAAAAACATATTTTTGGTGCAATTTGATGTCCTGATTGTATGACCAAAAGGGTTTATCAGAGGACTTCAAATAGAATTGTTTTATGCCTCTACTGCAGAGGAATTCAAAACTAGATTATTTTTGTATGCGCTTGTCACATGTAATGATAATAATCACCTTCGATCCATCAAAGTAATTTCATATCTAAGCGAGAGACAGTTTTGCTCTTAAAATTCTGATAAACTTGTTGTGATACAATTGCATTGACTAAGCAATTAACGAGTAACAGGGCTGAGATTGCATCCATGGCATAAACAACAAAGCAATTTAAAGTGACAGAACTGTCAGGTGAGTGAATCTCATTTGACAGTCTTACCCAGTTTTAATATCTTACTATTTGTGTTCTGGGAGTCATGTAAATGAAGCATGAGAACAACTTTGCCAATGGGTTGGGTTTTTTTTTTTTTGCATACTTATTCATGTCATAGCTAGTCATTAGGGTGAAGAATCTTAAAAGGTTACAGTGAAATGGTGTTTAGCTGGGCTAGCATTTATGAATGTGTGTGTGTGTGTGTGTGTGTACATGTACGTGTGTGTAACACAAAAGCTAAGGTGCAGGCACATTACAGAAGCTCACCAGCTTCAAAATGAACTCTCAGGCTATGTATGAATGTCATAATCTATGCAAGATTTATTTAAAATTATGGAGTCAACTTTTGTAATATAAAAGGTTTCAAGTTTGACATTCATATACTGAAAATATGGAAAGCAATCTCATCCATTGTGTAGGCTGAACATTGACATGTGTCAGAAAACTCATGAGAAAGTGAATGTTTCCTCTCAGGTTGCATTTAATATATTCACAGGAAAGTTTATTCTGACTGCATTGTAGGTGTTTTTCTTCCCCACACTCACTATACATTCCTAGCTGCTCATATGCACTATCTTCAAGAAACTTTATTTCCCACAGCAATGTTGGCCAAACTGAAAAGAACTTCAACTTTCCTTCTCCTTTTCTAATAGAGACAATTTGGATTGTTTTTAAGATAGCACTAATGTAATAGTTTCTACAGCAAAGGAAATTTAAGTGTATATTTTTTATTTTTGTTACTAAATTTATATGGGTATTCCCAGAGTGTTTCTCAAAAGAGTCAAGAGTACACCTATTGTGAATATGAATAATATTGGTGTGATTCTCCTTTTATATTAACAGGAGCCAATTAATGGTATGTCACAATTTGATAAGACCAAATGATCTCTACTAATTTCTTAAGTACAAAAAGCAGTTAATAAAAGACCCATATGCATTTTGGGGGTGTCAAAAAAACAATATCACTACAAAATGACTCTGACTGAGAAGCTGCTTATCTCTTTGGTGATGAGGGAAAAATCTACAAGAACTGTAAGTCTCACAGTTGATAGGCTGCCTTTGGAGAACAATGATCCTAGTGGCTACACTTGTATCTTGATAGATCTTCTGTTTCTCTGACTGTCTAGGCACAAGTTGACAAATATCTAGACTTATTAGATAAAAGTATTTAACAGACAGTAGCCACTATTTTTTTTAAAGAAATCTAGATTAGGCCTTTTTTAAGGCATTAAAAATCAGTCTCCATGTTTTTTCATAAAGTACATTCAAATATATTTTAGGTTTGTTTGTTTTCTTCAAAATAAGCAAAAGTTATAATGGAATTGACCTTTTTGCTTCATTCAAACTGAATTAAAATACAAGTGTGAAGATGAGTTTTAAAAAATGCTTTCGAGAAAGAGACTAGACAGAAGGTTGGTCACTGCCATGTATCAAGCACTCTGAGAAAGCTGTCGGATGTGTCCTTCTCGCTGAAGCAAAGACTGAGCCTAGCAACAAGCAAGAGTGTGGTCCAGCAAGAAGAACTCATAGCACAGGTTTCCAGTATAAATCATGAGCTGAAGCCTCAGGACATTCATTCAAGTCCAGAACCTAATAAGAAAGTTATAAATCACCTGTTCTCCCCAGACAAACCCAGATTGTGAAATGAGCCAGCTGTGATAAGCCAGGATATTTACAAGACTTACGAGCATCTTGAGTAACTAGATCATCTTTGAGAGTGTTCTCTCTCATGAGTAAATAAAGAAATTTAGAGAGACTTCCATAAGCAATGAGTACAAATGTGATCCATATATCACAGGGGTCACAAACACACATATTTCAATTTTGAAATCTCCCCTAATGCTGCCATGACTTATCTTTCTTTTGTTGAAATCTAAATGAGCAATGGCATAAAAAAAAATGTCCAAAATATTTAAATAGCCAAAAAAATCTCCAGTGTCTATTAAGTAGTATTATTTAATGAGTTCTTCCTTCAGTATCCACAGGCATATATGAAATGCCTATACAAGTGTAATGACGTGCTGAATGCTACATTCCAGGGAGAGTTTTAAGGATACTGTTTAATATAGTAATTCAATTTGATTCATGTGAGTTATTCCCTTGTGAGGAATATCTCCGCTACTTTTAAGATTATTTTAACAACCATGCTGATCATTACGTAGTGGCCAAAAGAAGTGTTCTCAGTGTCACGTGGGTGTGATTACTGCAACTCTGCCTAAAAGACGAGGATAATGACTTCTGGATAGGAAACTATAATCATGGTCTACATAAACATGATTTAACAAGTGCATTGTAATTGATGGTAGGCAGAAATCAACTCAAGCAAGGAACTGAGTAGCAGAATACAGTACCTGTTTTAAAAAGGCATCTTAAAGTCTTCTGCTTCACCCCAAATCTTCACCATCAATCAAGAATCATGGGTACTACTTCAAAGGTATCAACAAGTTTGGGAGTTGTGGTGGTTTGAATGAAAACTGTCCCCCAAAGGCTCTGATATTTGAATACCTGACTCCCAGTTAGTGGTGCTATTGGAGGATTTTTAGGAGGTGTGGTCTTGCTGAAGAAAGTATGTCACTGGGGTGGGAATTGAGAGCTTAAACTTTGTGCTCTCTATTTGTGGTTGTGGTTGAAGATATGAACATTTAGCTTCTGGCCCCAGCTGGTATGCTTGTTATTTGTTGGCATCTTCTCCCTGACCTTATGGACTCTAACTCTTTGGAACCGTAGCCCAAATAAATTATTTCTTATATACGTTTTCATGTGTTTTATCACAGCAACAGAAAACTACCTAATACAGTAGTATAAAGTAGAAAAGTGGTATCTTCAGAATAACTATTTTAAGGGAAAAAAAAAAACATTAAGTGAAGACCAAGCAAGTAAAAACAATAATAAAACTTCCTGATGTATTAATCGTTATACATCAATGGTTTTCAAAAGAAGTCTCTGGAGGACATGAGATGATGTTGTCTGGAAACGCTTTTTATCACCATTCCTGAGAAGATCCCACTGATACCTAATGAGGAGAAATCACACTACCATTGTGCTGAGCAACCTGCAATGCACACAACAGTTTCTCACAGCAAACCACTATCCATCCCCAAGTATAAGTAGTGCCACTGTTGGAAGCTCTGCTCTAGGAATGTTACCATAAAGAATTAGTAAGTCCAGTGGGTCTAAACTCTTTATACTGTGGCAAAATATCCAAATCAATCAAGTTGCAGGAAGGAAAGGCTTGTCTGAACTCAGAGTTTGGAAGTCTCAGTCTCTGATCAGTTGGCCTATTATTTTACAGCCTGCAGGAAGACAACACATCACTGTAGGGAATTTATGTACTAAACAAGTAGAAAGGGATGAAGAAGGTAGGCTCAGATCCTGAACTTCAATGGCATGCACTCAATAGCATAATTCCATCTCTCTTGGCCCCACCTTCTAAAAATGTCAATATTTTCCAGTAATCCTCTGTGCAGGGACCAAACTTTTAACAAATGAGCCTTTAAGAGTACTTTTGAAACTATAGGTGTGAGTAATACAAATAACTGTTCATAAGTGCACATACATTCATGTATGTATACACTTACATGCATATTTATACAACAATATTAATATTTGGCTCAACTAAAAGGATAAAGAACTTAATGGCTGACCTCTTCTTTTTACCAAATATACTATATTATACACTAGCCATTATGAGTTAAACTCAGACACTTTCACTGTATAGCACCCATTTCTCTCTAACTGGACAATTTGTCCCTTCCAGGTTAATAAAGTAACATTCTTTAGAAATGTGATCCTAAGACCTCAAAACAAAAAACATTTTTTGATATTTTTGTAATCTCTTGGGTTTTTGTAATCTCTTGGGTAGGGTTGATAGATCAACCCTACCACCCTGACTTTCTCTTGTGTGTCTTGGTATGTGTCTCATGATTGTTGGTTAAGTACATATTAACTGCAGATACTTATGGCGTCATTCTAACTATCAAATGACTCCTTCCACTAATTGTCAACCTTTACTCGGCTTGTATTATCATTCTTAGAAAGAAATCTGAGTTCAATTAACTTTCCTTTAAATCCTCAATATTTGTTACTAAGGTCTACCGAGCTCCAGTAGATATTACAGTACAACTCTATCACCTAAGGCTCAGGGAACATTACAGAAGAGGCAAGAGGATTATAAGAGCCACAAGGCAATGATACCTGCTGCAAGATAATGCCTCCTAGAAATGGTAAGAGAGCTGTGATATGGATTCCTAATTAAGATCTGAACAAGAACAGTCCTGATAGTCACACTGGCATGGAATTTGGAAATCTCACCAGACCCCACTCCTAGACAAAGAGCTATAGGCAATTAACAACTGCTAGGAGACATAAATTACTCTTCCTCAGGTATGAGGCCCCTAATTTATTACCAATACCTTTTGGTCAGCCCTGAAACCATATACAGGCCATACCAAATGGACTCAGAAGGTTGTATTTATATATTTATGTAAATGAATAACGTACATTTATAAGTATGTGTATGCATATGTGTGTTTGGCAATAATTAAAGAAAAGGGGGCCATGAATTTGAAAGAAAGCAAGTTAGAAGACATGCAAAGGACCATAGAGATGAAAAGAAAATAGGAAATAATGTGACTATGTCTTAATTAAAATTAAAAATATAAAAAACTTGTTGCTGAGCATGTTGGCATCATAGCACTCAGGAAGGGGAGCAAGGAACATATGAATTTCAAGTCCAGGCTTGGCTAAATAAAAGTCTGTAGCAAAAAAAAAAAAAAAGCCAACCCAAACCAAGCAATGATGACTATATACACATATAAACATACATGTGTAAGCCAGCCATAGTACCTTCTGTCAATGATTACTCACTATAAAAAAAAATTTCATTAAAACATAAGTATTACAAAAAGGGTCAGGTGAAATGAAAGACCCAGTCAGGTAGCTTGCATTTAACTTGAGCTATGGTCAAATTCTCCTCAGCTTTTGTCTCAGATTCTATGCATAAATGATAGATAATACTTCATTTATAAATAGATTGATGAGGATAGATCAATAGACAGGTAGAGATATATAGTACTTAATGTATTGGTTTTATATTTATGAGAGCCATGAATGTGTTAGATACACTACAATCAGTGGATAACGTAGCAAGGCCCACAAATGAATCTCAAGAGCTCTGAGAGATTGCAGTAAACATGATAATGGGAAATTTCATTCATTGGCGAGATAAAAAAAGGAGACTTGATTTTACCAGGCTTAGCCACATTGCAGGATAGTGAACAGAGCACAACTCCACAGCTGAGCACTCAGTGTTCAAACCTTGGGACCACATGAGAGCAGGGTGCTTTAACACATCATTTTACTGTGCTGCAACTTAATTTCATTATCTATAAAGTGGGATTAATTATAATTCCAGCCTCCTAGGATTGTTTAAGCGTTAAATGACTTCTCTTATTTGAAGGCTTAGAAAAGTGACTGACATAAAGTTAGTCTAAGTAAGCATGCACATGAGGGGGGCATGATTTCACTGCAGCAGATGGGAAAGGGGAAATAATTTTAAAAAGAAAGAGATTTGTCTCTCGAATTCAATTCAATTTGAGTCTTAAAATGAATATTATTAAACTAAAAATTAAAACACGGTGTGTGTGTGTGCGTGCGTGCGTGCGTGCGTGCGTGCGTGCGTGCGTGCGTGTGTGTGTGTGTGTGTGTAGGCTGCATTCTGGATAAGTAGAAACTAGATTGAGAAGATACTGAAGTTAATATTCATTGCCAATTTGGCTGGTTATAGACATACCTAAGAGACACACCTCTAGACATGTATGAAGACTTTTCCAAAGGCTAACAAAGGTGGAAAGATATACTCTGAATGTGGGGTTTGCTATCCTATTACCAAGAAAGTTCCATGCCAATTGTTTTTTTTAAAGTGATGAAAATCAGAAATATGCCAGAATATATCTCTTTTTCCTTCATGATCTGTCAATATCTAAGAAGTCCCACTCTGTAGCATGGTTATAAGCTGTTCCTCCCACCTTTTCCACCGTGATGGTTTTGCTGGGAGCCAAAATAAATCCTTCCTTTCTGGAGTTGCTTTGTTATGTCACAAAGGTGAGACAGGTACCTAATATAACAGATTTCTTTCTTTGCTTACTGATATTTACCCGAAATAAGGAGAACTAGTTAAAGATATAGTAAAGAGAATACAGAAAATAAAGATATCCGCAGAGGCCATATTTGAGGAGTCACTAGCAAAATTTGGACTCAAAAAGACCTCATAAGAAGGGCTGGAAAGATGGTCCAGCAGAAGAGAGCATGGTTTGCCTTAAGCAGAGGACCTGAGTTCAGTTTTCAACACACACTCACATTGGTTGGTTCACAACCATCTGAGTTCACAATGAACTGATAGAACTCTGGCTTCTACAGGCACCTGAACTCAAGTGTGTAAACTCATCTCCCCCTCCACCCCTTCCCACACATTTAAATCTGTTAACTTGGAAAGGATTTTTTTTAAGTTTACTTCAAAAGCATTTCAGACAAGAACCTTCCCTATTAAAAATTTTCTCCTATTAAAAACCTCCCTAGCACTTCTAGGCTAGAAAGATGGCTCAGCAGTTAAAGGGCTTGCTATGCAAGAAGGAGGGTAGGAATTTTGATCTTTGTCACCTATGTTAAAGCTAGACATTGTAGAGAAGGTTTTTAACCCTAGCCTTGGGAAGCAGAGACAGGATGTTCCCAGGGATCTGATAGCCAGCCATTCTAGCCCCATAACAGTTCCAATAAGAAATTTCTGACTCAGAAAATAAGGTGGATGGACAGTAGCTAAATAGGTAGGAGAGTTACTAGAAAGGTTATAAGAATCACCATGCATGGTATACATGTATGAAACTATCAAAGAATATACTGAAAAGGTAAATTTTCAGTGACCTCAAAATGTATTAAAAATAATAAGTTGGAGAAGTGATGGAGAAGAACATACTTACACCAACCTCTTACATCTACATGTGTGGGCATGAGTCATGCCACGCATATCTCAGTCTTGGTAATGGGGTCAATGAGCTGTGGTAATACAAAGTTGGTTCAAAGATTGGCAAGAATGTCCTGGGGAAGAAGTATCCCAACCCACAGCCAGAAGCGAAGTGATCGAGGTAAGAGAGAACCCAAAACAGACTCATAGTCCAAAGACACTGTGAAGCTTGCAATGAGCTCACTGGTAATGACTTTCTATACACAGATCTACAGAAGAATACTGAAAAGAAGAAGAAGCCACTGAGCACTCATCTCGAATGCTGCCTTCTCAGGGAAGCCATTATCTGACCACAGACTCTGTTAAACCCTCCTTAATATCGTATGCAGCCTTTGCTTGTTTTTCATTTATCATTGTCTGAAATGGTTTCATTTACTTTCACATAGTTACTTTTTTTTTCTGTCTTCTTCCATAATGTAAACACGGTAAGAACTGGGACCATTTTGTTTTCTACTGTTTGTAGGCATTGAATGAACAGCAAATGTGCAGTGCACAAATTCAGGAAACACTCAAGACACACATGAACAGATGTTCAGATTTATCGACAAAGACCCAGGTCAGCCAGAAGCCATGGAGTTCACTGAGAAAGCAAACTGTTGGTTTTTCCAGAAATAAATCTAGAGTTAATGAGTGACCATATGGTTTAAATATTGAGACCTAGTAATTTGGGGAATAAGTAATATATCACAGAAAATTAGAAATTGTTGAAAATTTTGACAGTAAAAATGTCTAAGGGTGTTTCCACTAAAAGTAGCTACATGGTATATCCCATAGGAGGCTTTTCAACCCCAGAATAACAACAACAAAATCAGTAAGTCCAACGAGTATCAATATTAAGCCTTTTCATTCAAAGCTCACCAATCATTCAACCATGAGGTTATCAAGCCATGTTTATCCTACTGCCCACATTTTCGTAAATCATGCTAACATTTGAAAGTCACTGGGTCCTGTGACACTTGAAGTGCTGTGTCCTTATGATTCACAAACAACAAGTAGCTCAGAAAACCTATATCCTTATGTAAAGTGTGAACACTTCCTGAAATCTGAAAACAAGAAAAGTAATTCGAGTAATTCCATATCATGTCAATAGCCTGTTATGGCTTTTCTAAAAAAACCTTTAGAAAAATGCTAGGTTTAACAGGAAATTTCTCCCTTCAGTCATTCTCAGAGCTGCAACCCTGGAAAAAATTACTAAAAGAAGAATATTATTTTGTTTTGGGCTTTTCTAAAAGTGATCCATACTTGATCACAATGTTATTTGCTTGATCAAAAATATCTATTTGCTGTTCTTCTCAACGTTAATCAGAAAAGTTTCTCTTTGCAGTGAACAGAGGTGAATGTGAAGACTTCCTGCTACTCAAAGTAACTAGAATACTTGACAGCTGAGTGCTAAGCCCAAAACAAGACACTCATAGCATTCTCTCCATACTCTATGGGACACTTCGGGAGAGGAAGCAGAAAGGATATGAAAGTGGTGAAGGAAGAGAAAGGTATGTTAAGTCACGTGTGCAAAGCACAGCTTTCACAACCAAGAGTTCAGAGTCACTGAGGTCATCTGCACTCATCCTGCATAACATGGGCCCAGCCAACAGTTGGTCACCAATGGGAAAAAGCTCATAGGGACCTATTCTTCATGCTGAACTATTGGATTCCCATAGATTTTGTGAAAGAAGTTGGTTTCATTTTTTTAATTTATAGTTACTAGTTATGTGGGCTCCAAAGTATAGTACCAAACCCCATGGGCACACAGATAGTCCTGGTTAAACTCAGTGGGTCACAAAACAAAACCAAACGAGTCATGAAAGGGATTTGTAGGTAGAAGGGCAGGTGATACCAGGACTCGGAAGATTTGAAAATGTAGAGTGGAGGTCTTAGAGGTCTTTACATCTATGAATTGTATCCAATAAAATATTATTAGTAAAAAAGTCAAGGAAAAAAATAAAAGGTGCCCCATCCAGAGTCATCTTTTTATAAAGCCCTCAGAACACGATATATAAAACACAGGTAACACAGCCCAAGTACATGATCAGGAGAGCTTCTGACAGAATCCAAAAGTTGGATATTTTTCTGTGACTCACAATGTGTTCTAGTTAAGGCTGCTATTGCTGTGATTAAACACCATGAACGCAATCAAGTTGGAAAAGAAAAGGTTTATTTGGCTTATCATTTCGAATCAGTGTTCGCCAAAGGAAGTCAGGACGGGAACTGAAACATGGCAGGAACCTTGACAGGAGCTGATGCAGAAGTTATAGCAGGCTGCTGCTTACTGGTTTGTTCTTTATGGCTTGGTCCTGGTTCTTACAGAACCTTGGACCACCTGTCCAGGGGCATCTCTACCTAAATTGGGCTGGGAAGTCTCCAACTAATTACTAATCAAGTAAACACCCTACAGGCTTGTCTGGTTGCGGCACAAATCTCCAGAAGACATTTTCTCAGCTGAAGTTCCCTCCTTTCAGATGAATACAGCTTATACCAAGTTAGCTAGCATAAAACCAACCAGCCAGCACATCATGTATGCCTATTTAATTTTTTTAATTTGGATATATGTGAATAAATAATAAATGTGTAATTCTTTTTGCCAAAAGTAAACATTTTACACAATATATTCTGATCATTGATTCCCTTCCCACAATTCCTCCAAGATCCTCTCTCCCTCCCCACCCCACTCTTCCAACGCCTTCTTTCTCACTCTTTTTTTGAAAATTAACAGTCAAACAAACAAACAAACAAATCAAACAACATAAAATTGAAAACATAATAATAACAAAGAGAAAGCACAAGCACACACACACACATTTTAAAAAACAAAATAAAAATATAAGTAACAGATAACTAAGACAAAAATATCTCCAAATGCAGGAACATGAGATCAAAAAGCTACAAAAATGCTATTGTATTGAGTTTGTTTTGTGTTGGCATCTACTGCTGTAGTGTGCTCTGAAGTGTGGGTGATATCCCCAGTGAAGCACCACTGGAGAAAACTAAAGGTAAGGGAAGGCTAATTGGAGACAGCTTCCGGTTTAGGAGTGGAAGCTCACATCTGCTTCTCCCTCTTAGCTGGGCTTGTGGCTTAGAGCTGGCCTATGCCTCCACTGTCTGTGTGAGTTCATGTGTGCTTTGGTCTTGTTTTATCTGGTAAGCACTGTTTCCTTGGGGTTCCTCATTTCCACTGACTCTTCCAATTTTTCTTCCTTCTGTCCCACATAACAAGATATTCCTGTCTAATGGTGAGACTTTGTTTCTTCAAGCTCAAATGGAATGGGTGGTTTCAGTTGGTTTTCTTGTTTTAGGTTTTGTTTATTTGCTCGACTTCTTTTTCCGTTTAGAAAACTGTATGTTCTCATATGAAGATGTGAAGAACAGAAGTATCTATAATTCTGGACCTCTTTACTACAGTTGACCTTCTTCATTCTACATTTTGAAAAATATTTATAAGTAGAAAAAAAGGAAGGAAGTTTAAGTAACTAGAATTGTAGTTGGTTGTGGTTCATTAAACAGTATTACCTGAATGAGGTGTTAGAAATTGAATTTCATTGAGACCCTGAAAATATGTGTATGAGCTACACTGTTGTTAACAACTTTTCAATTAATTTATTTATGCACTTGCAAATTTCATTTCAAATCAGAAGAAACAATATGAAATGCTGAATAAAAAAATAGTAATTTGTATACATAATGCTCATTAAAATACAGGAAGAATTCAGCACTATCTCACCAAGAGTACCTTCTAAGCAGTATTCAAGCAGACGCCAGAAGTTTCATGGTTTCTATAAAGTACGCCAAGGGATCTTAATGAATGCTAATTAATCAAAGCAATATTTAGTTCCATTTCCAATTAACTCCTGCAATGAAAGTTTGTAAGAAAGAATATGGATGCTTGAAGACAAGTCTATTAGTTATTTAGGCATTACTTATTTATGCTCTGACTGCAGCCAGAAATAATTGATTCAAACCACAATGCAAGTAATCAATAGAGGAAAACAATTTTCAAATGCACAGGAAAAAAACAAGGCAGGCAATATGTAAGGAGAGAGAAAGGATAGTAATTAGAGAATAAAACCTAAGCTGAAGGACTTATCACATGCGCACACACATACACACACACACACACACACACACACACATTTATCTTTGAATTTCTTTGACTTACACAGCAACTGACCAGGTTAATCACAACCATAAACTTAGAGTAGCAAATATATCTTTTGTGTGTCATATAAGCAATTTGAATGGATTTCAACTTAATATCTTAAATTATTATTTTATTGAGATGTGACAGTTCACATAAGACCATGTCTCATATGGGTATTAATGAAAGAAGGGAAATTTTATACCTATTTCTATTGCACATGGCTAGCCATGTATACTGACCTAACCTGAAACAGAATTTAAGATTATAGTCAGGATGGAAAAATAGACAATTGTATCATTTCTGGTAGTCCTCTGGAATAATGAATGATGTTTTGATGTTAAGTTTCTCTGAGCTATGATAGGGTTCTGTGAAAGATTATGCCAACCCAGGGAAGTATTCAAACACTTGAAGTTTATATAGCTGAAGTTAAAGGCTGACTTCTGCCCTGAGAATGTTTGGCAACTGACATTGTTCCCAAGAGCTTAAATCTACTCCATAGACAAAATGGTTCATGGCATATGAAAGATCAAGTGTAAATTAATGATGTCAAATAGCCCTGCCAAGAAGCAAGGCATATTGATTTTACCAGGACTGTTGATATGACTTACAGACATTTTGTGATTTTTTTTTTATGAACCGTTTAGGGCAGGGTTTAACTTCATTACATCAATAAAAAACAAGACCAACTTGCCGAATTTATTTACTCAGTGGGCTAGATTGGACAAAGGTTTTCACTTCTGAGCATGAGAGAAGTTAAGTTGTTGTTGCTGGTGGTAGTGATGATGATGCTGGTAGCATTGCCGTTGCTGCTGTTGTTAGTGCTTTCTCCATCCCCAGCAATGTGCTCAGTAGAGTAGATACGTGTTCATCATTCTCATCTGCATCCCTTGAAGATACGGCTGTGAGGATCAACTGGGAAGAAAGACTCATCTTGAAAATGAGCAGTTCTACTCCATGCCCTGGTGTCACTGGACAAATAAGATGTCCAATAAGATGAATAAGATGAATTTAAGGTTGCCCTGAACTTGGACCATTGCTATGTAAACTCAAGAAGTTAAAAGCTAACTTTTTGCATGTCTAATCTTTGCCGCACTTACGTGTAAGTGAGCAATTGTAAGATACCCCACTGTCAAAGAGCTGACTCTGCCACAGCAAACAGTTTCCTTCTCATACTGGACACAAAGATAGATCTTTCATCCTTAATTTGATTCTTGTCAGGTATTTATTTACAACAAGAAGAAAGGTAACTACCATGGTGCCGAACGCATGTTCAAATAAATAGCCATTAATTTGGGAGTCTAGGAAATCACTTATATTAAGAAATTTATTCATCTAATCAGGTAACATGAATACAGGCTCTAACTCTCCCCACTTCTCTGCTCTAGATATTGATCTGAAGATCCAGCCATGATTCAAGTAGACAGACATCAAAAATACTAAGAGGTAGAAAAATAATTACACAAAATAATACGTAATTCTTAATGGATATTGATTGGAAAATAGACAGAAAAGAAACAAATGCTTCCTTTCTGGATTGCATAGATGACAACTTTGGAATGATGGGACCAGCTCTTCTGAATATGGCAAATATTCTTGGAGTGTTTATTGTGTTAATATTCTAGGCCAGTCCCGGGGGTACAGTGATGATCAAGATAGACTCTCTGTCCTTAATAATCTCAAAATCTAGTATAAAGATATCCTCTAGCTATAACCTAAAGAAAAAATTTAGTAGCTGCATAGAAGAGAGATTACAAACCCACTCATAAAGTTCAGAGAATCAAAAGCTGCTCAGAGCTGAAGAAATCAGAGAGCTGTGCAAAAGACACATTTGTGATGGGAATTAAAGATGCATATGTAGAATACTGATAGAAAAGAGGAGTTGGACAAATTAGTGAATAACAAAGCAGGAAGCAAAGGAGGAAGTGGCATGTGGAAACTGAGACTCCCAGCAGGTGTCCATAGCCATGGATGAAGGACACACGTAAGTTAATAGGGGGCATAAGGCAGGACAGGTGAGTTACATCCAGTTCAGGAGATGATTAGAGGCCAGACTACAAAGGCTGTTCTTCATTCAGTATGTGATAGGGACCCACAGGAGACTTTTGATTGAAAGAGAGGCATGGTAGAAAGGAGCTTTAAGAACCTTAAATTCTGTAGGTGAATTTGAGCAGTGTGAATGTGAGGCAAAAGTCAATCAGACCAGCTGGTAGTCCAGACAAGAGGTACTAAGGGCTTGAACTATGACAGTGGGAATGGAAATGAGAAATTAGTAAAGAATGCTGAGCTCTGAACCCATTAGGAATCACCCGCGGTAACTGATCTGATCACAGCAGCCGTGACACCTCCATTAACTCCCTAGCATCCAGGAGCAGAAGATCTGAAGGACCCGAAGCAAATTACTCCTAATGCAAGCCTATTCTGCCACCATTTGCATGATGGATTCCACTGCCCACGGTCTGCAGCGTTTGACTGACTTTTAAGATCACATACTATGTTAACAGCGTTGCAACCTTTATCCCACTGTGCTCTTCTGCATATCTTTTGAATTACTAAATTCAAAGATTTGCAATGAATTGCTTGTTAATTTTTTTCAGTCCTTCCTCTACTTGGTTACAAGCGAACTTGTTTGTAGTACATGATAAGATTAAGTGTTGAGAAGTCTCTTCAGACCCCTTTTCCTCTTAACAAGCATAACTTTCTTTTTATCTTAGCTAAGGTCGGCTTCTACCTTGTCAAGACAGAGATACATACACAAGTTATGATGTCATACCTTGCAAAAAGACTAGAACAAAATCCAGTATTTCAATAGTAATTAGTAAGAATACATGTCCACAAGTAGTGAATATCTTTATCCTTTCTTTATGTTTCAATGGTGTACGTTGGTTGTTAATAGGGTCATAGCGCAGACCCTAGCGTTCTGCATCCATAGCGCATACCAATCCTCCACTGTTTGAAAATGTGAGCCTGAAAGTCACATATCTTGTATTCTAGACTTCACATGAAGACTCCATGACTTGCTAGTTTTGAGATCTGGCAAGAATATAAAACTATGCCAGCCCTTCCTCACCTTAAAACAAGAGGAGGATTTCAGTGGCCTAATGTGTTATTTGTTGTTGTTGAAGATTATAAAAACAAAAATTCTAGGTAAATTATTTGAATACTTATCAAGCACATAAAATGTGAACAATAATTACTATGTTAATATCAATTAACTCATACTAGCGATCTCTTGTCTTCTAAACTATCAATGAAAAAGATAAATATAATCTCACCTAGACTTGGAATAGGTCAAGAACTAAAGTCCAGTGAATCAGAGAAATGTGCCTTGACATGGAAATACAAGCTATAACTCCCACTTTGGTGCCTAAGATAGCTCTCCTTCCCTGGAAAAGTCAGCATTCTTTGCTGCTTAAGACTAAAGACTAAGACAACAAAAGCTTCCACTTGCATCCATCATTATAAATTAAGAACATTTAAAAATATATTTTAAAAAACTCAAAGACACTGTGTTATCTGGTCATTCCCAGGCTAGCAGTAAAGTGAAGGCTTCAGTTTTGGTTTTGTCTTAAATTTTAAAGTGTCATATAGTCCATCCTCTTCACATGAAATTGCTTCACCCCAAGGTAACATGTTTTGTTTTGTAAAATAAAAAATAAATTGGAAACTTTTCTGTTTTCTATTTCCTTGAATGTGTAAGCAGAAATTCTAACATCTTCCATATCGGCTTTTCTCAAAACATACTCTACTGAGCGGTCCCCTGAGGTGTCTTTTTCAAAAGTACTAAAACAAATGTAGAAAATTCTGTATTCCCTATTTCTGGTTCCCCTGGGGGAATCACACAATGGATACTAGTATATTAAAGGCTCTTAAAAATACCTTCAAAAATATTTATTTTAAGCAACGAGTTATCCAGAATTTTAATATCCTAGTCAGACTTTTATTACTGTTACAAGAGACATGAGGTAAGCAACACATAAGAAGATATGTATTTCATTATGGCAGACTATGGTCAACCAATCTTGTCTTTTGGGACCTATGGTGAGGCAGACCATCATGACAAGGTGCCATGGATACAGAGCTAATCACTTTATGCTACCCAGAAAGCAAAAGAAAAAAGAAGAGCCAGGGTCCTAGTATCACTCCAATGACACAGCTGAAGTGACCTAACTTTTTTCTGGTAGGATCTTTAATATAAGTGTTCCACAGTCTTTCAATATTACCATGGGCTGGAGACCAAGACACTGATATACGGCCTTGGATGTTGGGGCACATTTAAGATGCGAGCCATAATACTTTTCATTTAACTAGCATAACGTACTATTACAAAGGAAATGTAACATGTGAAATGGTGTTTTTTTATGCTTAGTCTCATGTACATTTTAATTAAGTCAATGAGAACTCTCGAACCACTTTGTAAATTATGTAAACCCTAGACAAATAGTTCAAGAGATTGAAAGCAGTCATTTATTTCTTAAATGATGCCCACCATTGATCTTTTTAAGGGATTGCTATTCTTAAAATTATTGAAACAAATTATTATAGGTGACCAGAGTTTAATTAAAAAGTTAGCCTGCTGAATATTTTATGGTATTAATATGCAGACTATTAGGGGGACTGTTTTTTTACAAGCTGTCTTGAAATCTCAGTTGAATTATCAACAGGAAGTATTCATTTTATTATTTTTACGTGCTGCTGTAATCATTGGAGGAGAGATTTCATACCTACTGTGTGGCTGGGCCTTTGATATTTGAGAATCCTAAAGGGGTGTTTTTAATCACCATGTGTTGTATGTCACAAAACAACCCATCGTGGAAGAAGATATCATGTGGGCTTCCTAAGAAACACTGACTTTTGATCTTTTCCTCAACATAAGTAACATATAAGCATGAAACAGTGTTTCTTTCTGGAGGCACAAAGTATGGTTTATAAGAAACATCTGTTTAGAACTCCTAATTGCATGTTTGGCCAAAGCACTCTCAAATTCAGTAGGGCCACTAATCTAAAATGAAGCACAAATTAGCAACGCACATGTTCATGTTATCCGGGACTTAAACTTCACTACATAAAACTGAATGAGAGAATTTCTCAACAATTTTATCAGCTCCTGTGTTAGTCTACAACTAATGCAAGCTGGGGAACAGGAATTCTGAAAACCAGGGAAGAATTGAATAAGAAAGAAATTATGGACATGAGGCAGACATTTAGGGTATGGATAAGATGTTCTAAAGTTCCACAGATGGTCTTTGTACAGTTTTTTCATGTTGCTATCTTTTCCAGGGACTTTCTAATTAATAAATGAATTATGTTTATATTATAAAATATAATGTGGAATATAATACGACATGTTTAGCACTTCATATTTTGAAGTGATATTTCCTCATGGCTTTCCTATATAAAATCAAACTTCAGAATTTTAATAAACAATATCATGATTTTTTTAAAGTTTACATTCACCTTTCTTGACTGATTATTCTCCACTTGTATCTGTTCTATCTATAAAAATAAGTATAAAGAAAAGAAAACTTATTTTGTATTAACAAATTGATCACTGACTTAAAGAGTATTTCTAAACACAAAAATGGGTTAATCAAGCCCCCAACAAACACATACAAAAAGTATTATAGATTTAGATTAGGGATCATACTGTGAATAACCCATTTTCTCTAGATGGCTCGGATTCATTTTTTCCTCTGAAATGTCAATCTGATATTGTGCAGTTTTGATTACTATTACTTTCTCACATTATACCTATTATAATTCAGTAACACCCTTTATTAAATTTAATTGGATTCACGGGTATACATATGTGACTTCGCATACATCGTATGGCTCTGCTGATTTGCAGAACCATTGGCGTGCTTAGTTTCACACGTTACTTCCCTCCAGCTCCCATTCCTCCTGCTTCCTTCTCTACACACTGTTGTCCCACGGATGACTCCATTACTGTGTCTGTGTAGAAATAGTATGGCTATATTTGTCCCCTAAACACTTAATAACAACATTCTGTCTTCCCACAGTTTCAGCATTTCCTCTAATCTTAGAGAGAACACCCCCCTACATCTATGAATCTATGTGCTGTATTTCTGTAGAAAAAGACTGGTCCCTCGTTATCACAGCTTCCTTCTTACATGTGGAATCCATACTTTGTGTTTGGTTCTCTATTTTTTATTATTTCCAAACTTCTACAATAATGGAAGCTAGTGGTTCATAAAGACCCAAAAACTTATAATCAAAGTCATCATTGCCTCTCATCAACCGATATATAAATATAGAGTACATGCCATTGGTAATATTTTGGCACTATCCGTTCATTTTTTTTAATTCAAGAACATAAAATGGAAAGAAAAGAAAACAATAAACTTGTCATCTCTTTGCATCATCATCTGCATATTTATAGTTCATGACGTCTGGAAACGGGAGTTATTTTCTTTAAGGCTACAGTCCACTACATAGCCTCACACTAATGAATATCTGAGCAGTACAAATTCAACTTGATGACTTATTTTTTTTTAATGAATGCAAGAAGTTGGGAGGAGTAGGAAAGGAGAGTGCAGAGCTGAGAACTGTTAGGGAGATGAGTCTGAACAGTGAATATGATCAAAGTATATTGTATGTATGTATGAAGTTCTGAATGGATTAATAAAAATAAGAATAAAAATAAATAAATAAAACCCTAAAACACAAGAATATTAAAACAAATAAGTCAATATAGAATGACAAAGTTGAGTACTCTTTTGGTAAATCAAGATCAATTTCATACAGCACACAACAGATAAGCAGGAAGGACAAAATTGTGCTTTGTTGGCAACATCATTGAGTGTGTTCTCTAAAGCTATTAAATGCTTAATGGGCTTCTCATTCCACGTTCACCCTCCAACATTTCTATCACACACATTCATTTAATTATTGAACCTCCAATTATTTAGAACTTCTGTTAGGTCTCGTTTATACTGATTACATTATAAATATTACACACAATACTCTGACACATGTTTATTGAATCTGTGCACTGAAGTTGGGAGTAGGAATGATATTTATGCAATAATAAGCATTTCCCAGAAATTGGCGCATTGATAAAAAGCTGCCAGATACATTTGAGCAATATAATTTGGTTTTGTATTTAGAAAGCAATGGAATTCTCTTTCTTTTAAAGGAAACCTACTTCTATAGCCCATGTTTTTAAAATGTGAGCTTTCCAGAGATTAAAAGCTTTCTCTAGCCAAGCAGAAATAGGATGGAGCTAAAATATTTTCTTGACACACTCTGGACTGGACAGAGTTCAACAGGAAAGCTGTTAAGAAAACCCATTCAGTGGTAATACTCTTCTGAGAGACTGTTCAAAATATAAAATTATGACTCCAAGGTAGACTGAAGCCAGAAAGGCCTCTGCTAATAATTTTAGTTCCAAATATATTTTGATTTAAGTATATTTTGGAAGCCCCTTCTATGTGGATTATCTGTCAAACTAACCTTCCATGTGTATTAATGTGTATTTGGGTACTTACTACAAGTACCTTACTGACCAAATACAATTTGGACACTCAGGCCTAAATTTGATTAAATAATATCACTTCTACAGTTAAAGAAATCATATTGTTATTCTGGCTGACAATGCAGTGCAAAACACATTCTTAACTATGCTGCAGTAATGAACAAAAATCACTAAGGAGTAGCCCAGAAATGATACAGCTAAGTTTGTATTTTCTGTGTCAAAAAAAAACCTGGCTATACAACTATGTCTGGTGTAGATAGCTTACAAATAATGAAGTTACAAGATAGATGTCTGTCTCTTGTTTCAACTCCAGCCATCATTTTGTAGACCTTGATACTTCAGATGTCTTACTGGTATGTGTCTTTGTTAGGGTTTTCATTGCTGTGAAGAGACACCATGACAAAGGCAATTCTTATAAAGGACAAACTTTAATAGGTTTCAGAGGTTCAGTCCATTCTCATCATGGCAGGAAGCATGGCAGTGTGCAGGCAGACATGATGCTGGAGGAGCTGAGAGTTTTACATCTTGATCCAAAGGTAGCCAGGGGAGTCTCTTCTGCAAGCAGCTAGGAGAAGGGTCTCTTCTGCACTAAGTGGAGCTTGAGCTCTAGGAGCCCAACTACACAGTGACACATTTCCTCTCACAAGGCCATATTTATTCCAATCAGGCCACACCTCCTAATAGTTTCATTTGCCAGGGGCCAAGTGTATTCATGCCACCACAGTAATAAAGAAGGCAAATACATTGCTCACTGTCATTTCACGGAGAAAAAGAAACAGATATATCTTAAATTCCGTGTCTTTTATCCATGGTTCCTCCTATTGTGTGAAATAGGGCCACTCAGAAACCAAAAGCCTCAATTTTTTATCATGCATATAATAATCATTCTTATGCCAACTATTCCATAAAATTAATACACAAGTGTAATAATTTCTTGTTTGTGATAATATATTTGTCAATGATTAAGTGCTATTTTGCATGTTAAATTACTGCCCTGGGGTTATAGAAAAGATATTTCACAAAGAATCTAATAAGTACCATTGAAACTGCTAATATCCCAAGAAAATAACTATAAATGAAATATGATTTCAGTATCTTCAGATATTTTAATTTTAAATAATTAAAAGATTAGTTGGTGTGGTAATAAATCAGTTTGACAATAAATCCATGCATAACCATTTGAAACCAAAAAATACTAAATTTCTGAAAGTACGAGGGTTTGGCCAGAGCCACATAACCTTCACCAGACAGATATTGTCTTACCTGTAGCATGTCCTACTGAATCAACTAGACAGTGGTTATTTCTTCATCTCCCCTGACTCAAGGATCACCCTTTCACATCCTATACACATTCCTATCTTAGTAACCTTTATAACTGCTATCATCTGGGTTGGGGGAAAGAGAAGAGAGTCGAGAAAGTACTATCTGAATTCAAACGTTCGTGAATTCTTACCAGGATGCCCTGCTTAATATAACTGAATCTATCCTGGATTCAGCCATCTAAGCCCATAGGCAGTCTATTAAGGAACAATGGAGACTTCATAATAAAATCCTAGTGCTTGTTACAGGAAAATAAATAGATATCAAGTCATCAAAGAGAGCAAAAAGATAATGCACCAAAACACTCCAGGCAGAGAGAAGGCTGTTGTTTTCAGTCCTGAACAGTTTCATGATCTACCTTCTACAGCACCAGTCTTTGTCTTTATATTAGCTTTTGCCCTCTGACTGTATCTAAACATCTCTCTTTCTGTATTAACTCTATTCCAGTTCATGGTCTCTACCCAATATGCTCCACCAAGTTATTGCCTTCATGTCATGAAAACTCATTTCAAATAGTTAGTCTTTGAAATCATCTTTCCTAATGAGAAAGCTGGCTACTGTAGCCTTCTGTTTCCTCACAAAATCCCATGGGTGGGTTTACCCTTGACTTCTTGACTTGAAAGTCCCTGCATTACTTGTTCACTCGAATGCAACAGAAAACTAGTTTCTTGGAATATATTTTTTATGTCATCTTTCTTGGTTATTCTACACCTAGACACAGAATTTATCAACTGCTTTTTTTTCCATGTATAATTTCTGTAAATTCATATGGTTCTAGGACTGTAGGCAATTCACAAGGTGGATTGGAACCAATTTACAAAGGACAAAAGCAAACAAAAGGGTAAATCCAAACAATAGCATCAGAGACAATCCACAGTTAATCCTGTGACATTTAAATCTAAGAATCTTGGCACAGGCTGGTGGACTTGAGGTGTAGACCAAAGAAAAAAGAGAAAGGAGACCAGGAGAACAGTAGATTCCTTATATCATCTCTAGAACTAGCAACAGTGTCTTGGCTTACTAGAAACCAGAGTTTTGGGAGCCTTGAAGAGCAATTCTTGCTTCAGAGTCAAGGGTAGAAGAACCTGCTAACAGTCCAAAGAATGGGTAAGAGAATCGTGAAAATACCATCACATTCAGTATGAAATTGATCTCCATCTCCTATCCAAACTAAAATAAAATGCTACTTTATGGTATCAAAACAGAAAAGGGAGAAATGAACTAAAACAGTTTTCTAACCTTAATCACATCCAAGAAAAGGTTTTCCCTTGCAAGGCCTCTGAAAGCACATTTGTTAACTCCTATATTTATGAGGGACAGTAAGGGGTGAAACAAATTCACAGGATGATGAAGTATATTGGTTTTAATGCTTTGGAGATTGTTTTAGTTGAGTTATTTATATGCAGTTCCAACGTGTATGAATAAATGGCAGGTTAAACTGAAAAATGTGTGGTGCTAAAGATTACACACATACATAATACAAACTACCTGATTTGTGTTTCTAATAAACATGTGAATTTTAAAGAGCCAGGGGAAATAGTTAATGTTGAATATTCAGAACAAGGAGAAGTTTTATCCAAGGGAGTATTTCATAGGCAGATGGAAGTGAATATGCAAAATTGTTCCAGTTAAGGAAATGTTCCAGATAAATTTTCAAGATAAAACATGTTAGCAGTCCTATGTAATGTGCACTATTTTTAATAGTCTGTTAATGGATTTCTTTTATATGACTTAAGTTATTTTATCATCCCACCCCTATGAAGCAACACTGTGTCTATGAAAAATGGAACTGCAACAGAGCTTCTGGTTAGGCAGTGGGTAGGAGTACCAGTGGGATAATGATGTTTCAACGGGACCATGAAAGAATGACAGATGTACAAGGGAAAGTTCTTAAGTACGTTGGAGATAAAGCCCATTAGGCCCCCAAACCTTGTGATATCTGTCTCATCATTCACTCTGGGATTCATTATACAAGTGAATCAGTACTTCCAAGATATATTAATGTTTCTGCCCCCATGTTAAAACCGCATTCTTGGAAATACCCTGTTAAATTTACGAGTAGAGTTCCTAAAAAGAAAACAAATAATTAAGCAATTCCCAGTCTAGAAATACATGTAGATCCCAAGTGTGAGAAAACAAACCCAGAATGAGAAACACTAATTTCACTTCCTGCTCTGTCCCTTGTAAAATATGTAATGTCATGCAAAGCTTTCTTACTGCCCTGCTTCCTTGCTTGTAAAATGGAGACAGTTATGTCTCCTACCTCATAGAGTTACTGTGAGAACAAATTATGCAATGTCTATTAAATGATGTCACATAGTAAATCCACAGATGAGGTCACAGAAAGTGGCTGGAAAAGTCATCAAAACGGTAAGAAATTCTAAATGACAGTGACTCAAAAGCTCTAAGAATTTCTATTTCTTTCACATGGTGTAAAAATGGTGCCTTCTCCAAACTAAACACAACTGCCAAACAAAGCAAGAATTATGACTCCTATATTAGAAAGCAATGTTCTTCATACTTATTAGAAATTACCTAAATTAGTTTCAAACTAATTTCACATTAGCCAGAAATAATGGAGAGCTGAGTATTAACATGAAAAATGATACTTTAAATATTTATGCTCCTTTATTGAAACTAATACAGTATTGTATAACTCATTTCCAAGGTAAATTTAAAAAAAAAAATCCTGACACACAGCAAATTTCTCTGAAAACTTGAACAGAAAGTTGAAATGGATACGCTTGGGCTAGAACTCATTTGGCACACATGTTTGTCCCTAGATTTTATTCCCAGGACTGCAAAGAAGAAGCAAACAACACACCACACACACGTGCACGTGTGCACACACACACACATACAGAGAGAGGAGGAGTGCAGAGACAGATACCACAACACACAAATATACAGAACACATCACATACACACCACAACACACACACACACACACACACATCAAGTTAAAATAAATCTTCAATAGATTCAAGGCCAAAGCATTTACTTGAAAAAAGTCAGCCCCCAGAGCCCTAAATATACATTGTCTGTACAACATATTCAAGTTAGTGATCATAATCACATATTAAAACTAGATACACAACAGCAATATTCTTCATTTCATGGCATCATATTGACAGAGGAATGAATTTATTAGTATTTATTAGAGAGAGAGCTGGTACTTTAATAATTGCTTAATCTGCATCAATTTTTACTAAGAGGCAATTATTGATATAAAATGAGCTGATTTAAAAGTTATTAAAAAATTTGGTTGTCAATTTGTAAATTTTTTATTTGACCAATTATTTCTTGTGTTGACTCTCTCTCTCTCTCTCTCTCTCTCTCTGTGTGTGTGTGTGTGTGTGTGTGTGTGTGTGTGTGTGCTAATTTCATCTCCTGGTTACTTCTTCATATCTCTTTTAGATTGTTGGTTGCTCCTTTTGAAGGTCTTCAGACACATTATCTAATTATTAATTTGAGATCTCTCGAGATACATAGGCACATTACACTAAAAACCTTTTCTCTTGTCAGTCCCTTATGTCTCAGAGGTTTTGATATGTTGTATATTTGTTTACATTAAATCCTAGGCGTTTTTTTTATTTCTTCTTTGCTTTCAGTCTTCTCCCAATTTTGATTCACTAGTGTATTGTTTAGCTTCTATACATTTGTTTACTTTCTGCCATTTCTACTATTGATGAGATCCAGCCTTGTTCCACTATGGTCAGATAGAATGCAGAATGTGATTTTTAAATGTCTACTATCTGTTGAGACTTGGTTGCTGTCCTAATTTTTGGACTATTTTGGAAAAAGTTACATGGACTGTTGAGAAGAACGTATATTTCTTTAGTATTTGGGTGGAATGTTCTGTAGATATCTTTTATGTCCATTTGATTTACAATGCAATTTAACTCTCGAGTTTCTCTATTTAGTTTGTCTATTAGTGAGTGTGGGGTGATGAAGTTATTCATATCACTGTGCTGGTGTTTTAAATTTAATAATGTTTCTTTAAGAGATTGGGAAAGAACTAATTTAAGATGCAAAATAAGATTTAATCCTCTGGGGTTTGGTGGCACTGGCCTTTAATTCCAACACTTGGGAAGCAGAGGTATGCAAATCTCTGAGTTTTAGGCCAGCCTGGTCTATAAAGCATGATCCAGGACTACACAGAGAAACCTTATCTTTAAAAACAAAAACAAGAAAAGAAAAAAATTACCTAGTATCCCTTGTAGAAGAGAAAAGAAAACATAAAATAGAGACAACAGGCTTCACAACCTCCTGAAGAATAAGAATGAACACTGGGAAGAAGTATTCGTTGCCTCCTACATTCAAGGCCAAAAAGGAAGAAAAATGGGGAGATTTTTTGATCAATATGGTAGATTATGTTTGCAAAGACAGATAGAGCAATATCTTCTACTGGAGATATTCATTTACAATGTGGCCTTGTCATTTGCTCATCACCAGGCAAAGTCTGTTAACAGCCTTTCTCCTTGCAGATATGCTGACCCTGTAATCTTTTTCAAACAATAAAACATGTTGGAAGGCATGCTAACATATGACTTCGGACACTAGGCTGTAAACCATCTGCACCGGTTTGCTAGCGTCACTGCTTATGAAGTTTCTTTTACAAATTTGATCACCAGCTATCAGAACCACAGCCAACATGTGTGGGGCCCTGCAAGAAAGCAGAGGCAAATGGCTGGCAGATGTTGGGTTACAGAGATCAGGTCCTATAGAAACTCAAGAGCCAAAGAAAGAATGTTTCTCTATAGATGCTTAGTCGATAGTAAATGGCAGATAATTAGGAAACCGTATGATAATACTTAACTTCTAGACGTTTTTCATGATCATCATGGTAAAAATAAAGCGACAAAACCTAAGGGAGTCAAAAACATATGATTGTGAATTATTATTCCAAAGAAACCTTAGACTACGGACAATAATTGGAGAAGAAATGAAGACCTAAAACATGTAGTCAGGGAGATTCTACCATTGACTGACTTCCTTGAACCAAACAATGAACTTCAGTGAACTATTCTGTTCCAAAGACCTTCATGGCAATGAATGTCCTATTGAGTATATTTATAACTCTTTCAGCTTTGCATAAAACACTGATGGAGATAAATTTTGCCTGAGTCACAGCTACTTGTTCATGTTAAATTACTAACATATTCCTTTGCAGAGGTGTGGCATACTAAACTACTAAAATTTTGTTAATACTATTGATTATTCTCAAATGAATCTGATCATGGTAAGCAGATCAAATATGTTACCTGAGCTCATCTCTTCCAGTACTTTGCAAAAGATACATAGACAAATACACCCTATTGCACTGTATCCCTCTATATGATGTCAACACGCAACAAGTTTGAATTTCTTAAATGAAAGGAATTCAATTTTCTCAAACAGTCTTTGCTTGTTTTCTTCAGTTCCTATCGGGTAAAGAATAAAATCATTTGAAAGTTTTGTTTTTCCCTTATCAGCCTGACTGCTTCATTAAAATTCAGCGGTTGGATTCTTGAGATAAACTAGAAATGGAAACACCGGGACAGAAACATAACTCTGAGCTATCCCATGCCAAGCCAAGTAAATTGGTAAAATGCCAAAAGCATATGTTTTCACAGACCTAGGGTAACAGATGAGATCATAGAATGAGTCTTAGATTGTAATGTCCATCTGAGAAATTATAGCTTGTATGCTACAAGTGTTATCAGTCAAGGATGAAAAATTAAAGTCGAATATATCAACATGGGGGGGGTCAAAAAGGATCCAGCTGATCAAGAATCATCATCCTGGAAGTAGTAAGATGGGAACAAAAGTTCCTAGATAACAATAAAACCTGATCTCCAAAGTTTTCCTTCTGCTGCTTCTTTAGTTCCAACAGCTTCCCTTGCCTCAGACTAGATTTTAGATGCTTGTTCATAAAGCAGTCTGCTTCTCCTGTCACAATGTACATTCCTGTGTTAGTCTCTCTTACTGAGTTTAGGTTGCTATAATATGGTTTGTCTTTGGATGGTTCGTATGTGATTCTGAACCATGAATTTTCTTCCACAGTCTGGAAGTGGATGTTTAAGAAGATGGTACTAGCAAAGTCAATTTCTTCTGCAGCCTTTGTGTGACTTCAGTCTGTCAGCCTCTCACTGTATGCGCATAAACAGGAAAGAAATAGTAGAGGACTATCTAGGCTCTCTTTCATAAGAGCTGAAACCCATTCATAAGTTTCCCTCTCATCTAAATTACCATCAAAGGTTCCTACTACCAGATACCATCATATAAGATGTTAGAATTCTAACAAATAGGGTGGCTGTGGTATACTCAGTTGATAACAATTTTTTGTTCCTTCTTTGTATTTCTTTCTAGGCTATGACTAGAATCAAGTCTTATTCTAAAATATATATTGCTGGACACAATATATACTCTCAATAAATGTTATTACTTGAATAACTAAAAAATTTTCTCCAACTACTGAAGTGAAAGAAAGACTTGGCTCTTAAATTATGAAGTTCTAGGGAATGGAGAGATGACTCATCAGGTAAGAGCACTGGCTGCTTTTCCAGAGATCTTGAGTTCAGTTCCCAGCAACTATACGCTGGCTCTCAACCATCTATAATGAGATCCAATGTCCTCTTCGTGTGTGCAGATAAACATGAAGACAGAGTATTCATATACACAAATAGATACATTTTGAATTAAAGTGAAATAAAATAAAGTTCTATGTGGTTCAGATAAGTGTTCTCCCAAAGGCCTAAGAGTTTAACACTTGATTATCAAAAGGTAGTACTATTAGGAGCTTATGTGGTGAATCTTTATGAGATGGGGCTTAATGACCCAAAGAGAACTGGGTCGGAGGGAACATGCCCAAAAGGGGGTACTAAAGTGCCTCTCTTCTTTCTTTTTGCCTCTCAATTCCCATGAAATGAGCAACTTCCTCTACTCATCACTCCCATCATGCTTTCCTGTTTTCCCAGAATCCAAAACAAAGAAAACAATGATTGATCCAAAGACTGAAACCGCACAAACTGTGAGCCAAAGTCTTTCTTCTGTTTAAAATGTTTGATCTCAGATACTTGTTACATAAGTAGAATTATCTAACACAATTCCTCCAGTCAGAACTAAGTAAGCCAAGTCTTCATCAAGGTAGCAATAATGATCAGTCTATGATATGGTTTGGATCTTCATTAGCACCTTTACTCAAATCTACTGGTCAATTCTTAGATGTCAACCTGTGGTGCTAGTAGAAGCTTTGTGATTCTTTAAAAAGCAGAATGTACCGTAAAGAAGGTAAGCCACTACACTGATGTACTAAAATGAGATCTCAGGGTCTGAGTACACTACTACTACTACCACTACTACACACACACACACACACACACACAATGTCTTTCTTTCCTTTCTTTACTTCCTGGACATTATGATGTCAGCAATTTTTTTGTCATAGGTTTTTGTCAAGATGGAACTCCTTGCCCAAGGATGAAAAGCAATCAGTACACTCACCATATAAATCTTTTTAAATGGCGAGTCACACCTTTTCTCTTTATAAATTGATTTATCTCTGATACTTTGTCTCAGTGACAGAAAGGTAACTGACATGCTTACGAAAAGAAGAACTGTGCTTGATAATGTTCTGAGTGTGCAAGAGAAAGATTGTTATTTGATTGCCCAAGTTAGGTATAATAAAAATTTGGCAGAAGAAGTTACACTGTCAGAGATGAGTTTTCAAGTATACAATTGCCTTTTATACATAATTTAGGGTCTATGTAACAACAGTCATGTGTCATATGAAGTGTTATTAGACCTTGGTGGTTATGGCTAAAAACGTCTTTTAAACTACAAAATACTGATTGTGCTTATAAATAGAAATTGTTTTTAATTTTTTTCTTATCTAGGGCTCTGAATACTATTAAAAGAAAATTAATGAGATGTTGTTACTTTTTTCAGGGAAATTCCTTGAAGGCAATACTCTACAAGTATTGATGTGGGCACAAGACATTACATTTCTTGGCCATAAGAAGGAATTTCTCCACTTTGATGGATTACAATCTAAATATTGTGTAAAGCATGTGTAAATCATGATGCCTTGTCTACATACAACATCTAAGATCCAGAAAGAGCTCAAAATCACTAGTGAATTCAATGATTCAGTTGACCCAGTGTGATGAGTATAAAGAGAAAGTGGTTTAAATCCACAAGATTCTGTGGACAACGACCCCATAGGAGGAATGTTCAATAGACTGAGGAAAACGAAGATAAATACCTTTCAACATCCTATTTTAATTGATAATGAAAGATTTGATCTATTATATATCTTTTGTTAAAAAAATATTTTGTAAAGCTGAATGTGGTGGCACATACCTTTAATGCCAGGCAGAAGCTGGTGTATCTCTGTGAGTTCAAGGCCAAACTAGCCTACATAATAAGTTCCAGGATAGCCAGGGTTAAATAGAAAGATGTTGTCTCAAGAAAAATATTGTTATAAATTATAATAACCTAGGGTGAGTTTCAAGGGTAACACATGTATATGTATGCTGATCATGTATGTGCAAATCTGAAAATGACTAAACTAATCATCAATAAATTGTGAAACAAGACAAACAAGACATAGCTAACGTGTCACATGTAGCATTTTATGTGTATAAGCTTTGCCTTTCGCTTAAATTCTGCCAGTTTCTTCCAAGTGTGTGTATGGATAAGCACATTTCTGTTGTTAGAAGGGTATAGAACCAAATATTTTCTATCCTGTGTGGATATTGAATGATTAAATTCTCCTTTTCTTCCCTTAGATAATTCTGTCTGTGAACTTCCAGACAGATAACAAGAGTTGACATATGTTAGCTGAAAGCAAATGGGATCTATTGCTCTCACCTGCTCTTTATTTCTTTCCTACTCTTTGTCTGAAACTCCTGTTCATCCCCTCTCATTTATGCAAACACATACACACACACAAAACATATACATACTCACACATACACATATTCACACAAATACACATGAAGCATACACATGTTCACACACACACACAAACACATTGTTGTAGACAGCTAGAAAAAAAACATCACTAGCTGATCAATGTGTTAGTAGAAATCATGCTAAGAGCCCATAAAGCAAAGAAAGAAGACAAAATGCCAACAATACCACAAAAAACAAGCAGGCCAAATGCCAATGCCAATGCCAATGGGAGAAAGAAGTTGTTTTCAAATCATATTTTGTAATGCTTATGGTTAAACTTAGAAAATGAATAGTAAGAATATCACAGCATCCCAAAGACTTTCACACACTACATCAGTCTGTCCTAAAAATTTTAGATTCTGCTCCTTCACGTAGGAACCTATTGAGCTTGCATGTAAAGAGATAGCGAATGCATGGAATAGCAGGTCCAGTTTCTTTAGAAGAGCTGGTTGAATTTTATGCACTATGTTAAAAATAAAATGACTATTGAATATAAAGGTTCAAATTTCAGTGAATTCTTTTTGGGAAAAAAAATGTAATGTTTATACAGAATTTGTAACCATCCATACCTCAGAATCAGATTGATTGCACTTGAAATTATGACTTTTGAAGTGATGAATAAGTTAAATCAGGTCAAGAATGTGCCCTAATTCAAAGCAACTGGTATCCTAGGAGATTAGAACTCAGAAAAGAGATAGAAAGAAAACTGTGGGAATACACAGAAAAAGGGCAGGATGCTGCAGCAGAAACTAAGACTGCTGAACCCATGTCTCATATATCCAGCCTTCAGAGTTGCGAGGAAATATTTTTATTGTTGTTACTTAGACTGCCATCCATATCATGGTATTTGGTGGTGGCAGTCCTACCAAACCAGAACATCTGCTAACTTCCCAAAACACTCGGTAAATTATAGACACTTCTTAAATACAAGCCTAGTATTACTCAAAATAGTAACTTTTCTGTAACTATTACCTGTAGTAAAACAGTGCTATTAGTAAGAGAATTTATGGAAGGAAACTAGGGTCATTAAGATGACTTCCTGGTACCATGCAAGCCTGGGAACTTGAGTACAATTACTGGATCTCACAGTGAGAAGTGAGCTAACTCTCAAAAGTCCTCTGTGCTCTACATATGCACTATTCAACACATCTTAAGGTCCCATATGTGTCTTCTCCCTAAGACTGGCTGTGGCCAAGTTTATCTTAACCTTGAAGTCCTGATTGAGCCCCAAAGGAAGAGAAATGATATATTCAGGAATTTCAGACAAAGCCACAGAATCAGAAAGGACCAATTTGAGCTATGAAAACATAAAGACCAGTCAAACTGTGTGTTTCTGAGAACTATGGAAGGTCCTCAATAGACAGTGTAATGACAAGCTGCCTAGGTTAGTGTCTTCAAGAGTCCTAACTCCTGTTCCCAAACCTCTCTGATACTGATTCCTGTTGCAGCTTGACCCACGTACACAGATTCTGGACCAGAAGTTCCTCTAGAGCAGCAGTTTTCAACCTGTGATCTGTCACCCACTTGAAAGTTGAATGACCCTTTCACAGGAGCCAAACATCAGATATCCTGCATACCAGATATTTACATTACAATTCAAAATAGTAGCCCAATAGAGTTAGGAACAAGCAATGATAATAATTTAATGATTGGCGGTCATCACAACCCAACGAACTGTATTGAAGGGTTGGAGCATTAGGAAGGTTGAGAAACACTTCTAGAGCAAAGACGATTTGTCTGGCACATTGAAGGTACATACATTTGATGACTGATGGTAAACAAATGACTAAAGGAAAATATAAATAAATCAGAGATTCAGTATATCTGAGACTATTGAAAGAAGACTGTAATAAATAGTGTAGGCACATGAATCCTTTAATAGCAGTTATTAGTCTAACACAGTCACTAGACAACACATACTCAATCCCTGGAAGCATTATACAATCTCATAGCAAATTTGCTGAACGTGAACTAGTGTAGTGAGTTGGCCTGATGCTGCTTGTATTTTAATGCTTATATTGACTCCTCAAGACTTGTTGCCCTAGAGATGAGAGAGCCCACATGGAGACACCATGTGACCTTGTTCCCAAAATATTTCTGATGCAGATAGCCAATAGCTGGGCAGAAGAGACAGAGGCAGTGTTTAGGATTCCCAGGGTTGGGTGATTGGAGGAGAAACAGGAGGGAGAGAAGGTGAAGAGAGAAGCCTCCATGGATTAGGTGAGTCATGAAAACATGCCCTTGGGGGGCTGGCCAGTTAGAGTTAAGAGAAGTCCAGATGAAACATAGTAAGTAATAACTTATGGTTAGTGATAGGAAAGTAGATTTTAACAGCATAAAAGATATATATCTGCCTAGCTCTTATGCTGTTTAAGGCTTGTTGTAAATATGAAGATTGTGTGTGTGTGTGTGTTTTATCTGGAAACCAAGTGGTCAAAGGTTGGGTAGAAACCCTGGACTGGTATTAAAAATGTCTACAACAGACTAAATCTCATTACATTCAATATTTCTTATACTTTTATAGCATATCTAACAACCTCTACTAACAATGAATCAGTGAATAGGAGTCTCTTCTTCCAACAAAAAACAAAGATGCTAGAGTAGCTAGTACCAAGGAGGTCTGCATTTGGAAGGTGTATGTCTTTACCGTACCTCCATTCATGACATTTGTAGGTTATCAATGCACATTCATTGGTCAAATTGACTAATCTTAATTCAGTTTCAAAATACACTTGTTAGCTCATGTAGATATAACACTTGAAAATTAATATAAATTATGATATAAAACAAATTCTTATAATGAATTGAACCAGAAATTACTAACTGTGGATGACGAAACAAACCCTTGCTGGACCATCTCCTTCTGAGTCAACAGAGCCTGTCAGTCACCTCACACAGCTCCACTGTGATTTTGGTCAGCAGCCAGCAGGAAGGCACATGGATCAAGTGGTTTAATCAAGGTGTGTTCTGGAGCACTCACCATGTCTGTTATTTTAATATGAGCTGAACATTCATCATTTTAATTACATATTCACAGCCCTTTAGCCATCTACTTGCCAATTAAATGAATTGGAGGGTTGACTAGTTGCTTATTCGAATTAAGAAAAAAAGCTATATAGCAAGAAGGAGTGAAAATGGGGTCTGGGGTTGACAAAGGGGTGTAAAAGCAACTCAAATTAATTAGATACATGTTATATGCCAACCACAGTGTTAGCTTCTTACTATGACTCAGGTCATACATTCTCATAACAACCTTACAGGGCAGATATAACCATCTGTAGCTGAGCTTACAGACAGGTTATCTGAATGTCAAAGATTCATTGAACTCATTTCGTAATTTTAAACAACAATCATTTAATAATTTTCTGATGCCAGTCATGGAGTCAGTTAGGACATTCTAGCCCCTATAGAAGGAAATTGTAAGGTCCTTCAAGCATTGCTGAACATAGATCTAGTAAAGGGTTGGCTCCATCTTGGAGAGTGAACCATTTGTTAACTAGGTACACTGATCTCTAATGTGTTGTTTTACATATATGCAATGAGAGGTCCAGGCTTGGATGTGTCGTGTAGCCACTCCTCTGTTTCCCAAACCCATTCTGTTTAAAGCAATGACAAAGCCAAAGGCACAGTTAGTGGGTTAGCACTTTGTCATGGACTAAACTGCAAAGTCATATATGTAGAACAGAACAAGAAACATTTTCAAGTTCTGTTAGGCATCCAGTGATTTTATTTCCAAGTGCATCCAGTCAGCCAGCGCTCATTGGGACAGATTTTTTAAAAGCAATCTTGAGTCTGAACGTCACACTTCATCTTCTCTCTGTTTTCATTGTTCTCTCTTCAAGCGATGTGGCATGTGGAAGAAATTCCAGATTCCAACAGTTGATCTGCAACTGCAGTTCATTTTAAAACAAGCCCCTCACCCATAAAGGAATCCCCCAGAGTGAAATGCATGGTCGTGTTAAAGGCATCACTTGATTCACAGGCATTGAAATCAAGCAAGGCTTTTGGATCATAATGTCTGAGAATCATTACTTGCAAACTACAAAACAATGGATACTTAAAAATCAGATTCAAATGTGCAAGCATGAGTTTCAATCCAGAAAAAAAAATGGTACAAAAAAAAAACCACACACACACAGAAAAACAGCCCTACCTCCTACCTCCCAAGGTTGACTGTTTCCATTCTTATGCTGGCCCTCACCCCTGTTTCCACACACACACACACTTTACCATGTTCCCCTTTTCCCTTCCCTCTCCCCTCTCCCACCAGGTGTTTTGAACAGAAAAACAAAACTGTGGAAATGGAGCTAGTGTCAGAAAGTGCCATGTGGTTCTCATGAAAATGCTTAGGAAGCCATCTGATAATGATGAGAAGACATAGGGAATTCTGACTAAGAGCTGGTGGAGACAAAGGATAACCGATTAGACCTGATCATGGGGTTTGCACCAAATGGAGTCACAGCTCTAAGAGAGGATGGGAACTCAAGCCCCATCTCTAACCCAGAAGCAATCTCCAAATGATAACCATTAGCAAATGAAAGATTAGTTTTCTCCAATGGTACCCTGGGTACACATGCCACTCATAAGGCTCAGCAAGGACTGATGAAAATGACAAAGACCATAAGCATGGTGGGAGTTGGATAGAAATGGAAGTGAAGCTTCTTAAACCCTGGAGAAAGACACAGGAGTAGAATAGAACATTGGTCTGCCAGAACAACACTCTGAGACACCACAAATGATGAGAAGTCCACAGCCAAATAGTCAGCTGCAGGATAGCCAAAGACCTTGAAACTGGGTGCAATAAGACCACAGGACATTTCAAAGTTCTGGGCTAATATCCAATAATCAGTGAGTGAATACCATGTGTGTTCTTTTGTGATTGGCTTACTTCACTCAGGATGATAATTTCTAGTTCCATCCATTTACCTAGGAACCTCTCGAATTCATTGTTTTAATGCAACTCACAGGCCACATGAAGCTCATAAAAAAGGAAGACCAAGTGGGGGTGATTCAGTTCTTCTTAGAAGGAGCAACAAAATACTCAAGGGAGCAAATATGGAGACAAAGTGAGGGACAGAAACTGAAGGAGGGGCCATTTGAAGACCTTTCCACCTGAGTATCCATCCCACGTGCAGTCACCAAAGGTAGATGCTGATGTGGAAGTCAGGAAGTGCATGCCGATAAGTGCCTGATATGGATGTCTCCTCAGAGGCCTTCAAGAGTCTGACATATTCAGAGGCAGATGCTCACAACTAGCCATTGAACTGATCATGAGGTTCTCAATGGAGGAGTTAGAGTGAGGACTGAAGGAGCTGAAAGGGTTTGTGGCACCATGAGGAGAGCAACAATACCAACCAACCACAGCTCCCAGGGTCCTAACCACCAGCCTGGGAGCACTTGTGGAGGGATCCAGGGCTTCAGCTGAATATGTAAGAGTGGAGGGCCCTGCCAGGCACAGGTGGAAGAAGAGATCCTTGACCTCATGAAGGCTGGACGCCCCAGGGGGTGGGAATTTTGAGGGTGGGGAAGTGGGAGTGGGGGGGTAGGTGGGGGTTACATCCACAGAGAAGAAGGAGGAGGGGTAAGGGGATGGGGGTTCCCGGGAGGGTGGGGGGTGGGGTAAGGGGATAACATATGAAATGTAAATAAAATATCCAATAAAAAAAAAAGACCACAGGACAACAGCCCGCCCTGGTGAGGCAGGTTATACTTCATAGGAATCCAGCAAAGCCAGAAGCCATCGGAACCCTCTATCCCTGCCCAGTCTCCCATCACCAGCTTTCACAGAACATCAGCTTCCCTCAAATGAGGAATAAGGAAAGGAAGAGAAAGGCAAGAAAACTCTGGTCTACTCATTCAAATGGTGTTTCAATATCAATGCCTTAAACGTAAGAGCCTGGGTGGTTATAAAAAGCTAATGCTCACTCTATTTCTCACTATAAACAGGAACACGAATTCTAAAGATACATTTTCTCATAACCAAATAAGCAAGTGGTGTTCTGAATATCAAACACTGCAGTGGTACAATGTTATGAGAACTATATTCACCGCATGCCACCAAAGAAAATAACATTATCTCACGGCGAGTAAGACCAAGGTTGCACAAAACTAGCTAACTTGCTCAGCTTGGCATTTTTGCCACCTGAAATTCCCACTCAGGTGTCCCCTGTCCCAAGGCCTACCCTCCAGCCAATCATGGCAACGTTCTCAGTATATTCAGTTCCACACATGCAGCCAGGTAATTTCTCGGAAACACATATATCCCCACAGGTGTCTTACGTACATACATTCTGAACAACATCATTTTTTGGTACCTTCTTCCTAAAGCTCTAGTTACAACTCTGTCTCCTTATTCTGCCTCATGTGCAACTGCAGTCCCTCAACTAAAACCTGTAGGCTTCTCTAGACTCCTAATTACCTAATTACGGTAGATATTCCTGTAGCCTCACATCATCTGTGTCAACCGGATCAAAGCATATCTGGAACAAAGGCCGTGAACACTCTCTAAGCTTCTCCCCAAAAACGTTTTTGTCATTGTTCACAGTTGCTTAAAATATCCATACCTAAGAACAGGCATATACAAATCCCCAGGTGCCCTCTGCCAAGGCTCTTCCAAAGGTAAATAGAGGGGAACCATTGCAGAAGCTGTGTTTTCCGTGGGCAGACCCTGTAAAGGTTGAAATTGTACTATCTTCTGCATACTATCCTAAATCCTTGCCTCCTACCTTGATTTTCCTTTCAGTTCTGTCTCGCGGTGCACCAAACTTCCTGGCTTGGTTATGGGTGACCTCAGCTTTCAAGGAAAGTCTAGTAAAATAGCTCATCCAATCAACATATTCTACCTTACTGAATATAGAAATTAGTTCTAGAACCGGCAACTGATTAAAGCTAGACTGCCTCTTTGTTATTTTTTACAGATGCTTTAAGAAAGAGAAAGCCTTTTAATCAAGGTTGCTACCATACAGGATATAAGTCTGGAGCCATGAGAACCACAGAAGCAAAAAGTCGACCGAAGATGAATCCCTATGATGAAGGAAGAGCCAAGAAGTGAAAGTCGTCCAGATAATCCTTGAGTCATTGAGTTTAGATGAAGACAAACTGTGGCTGCACTTTCTAGTTACACAGCCAATTTCCCTTTCCTTAAATGAGCCATTATTAGTCAGATTGAAGACACTTATGACCAACAGAGTTCTGAATAATGTACTACTCAAATGAAGCAACACTGTTCCCCTGACAACAAACAGCATACATAGAGTGCTGGGGAAAAGTGAATTCACTTCTGTGAATCCAGCCTTGGAGTCTTTATCCCAACCTGGGAAGAAAAACATAGTCAAAAAGATGGCTCAGAAAAATAAATGCATGTAATTCTTTTGTTGCTGGTGTTCAATCAAATAAATGACACTACTCTCCCCGACACTAGTACCACCAGCCTTAGGTTTCTGTTTCTATTGCTATAATTTGTTGACGTGTTGCAATTTTCAAAATGCTTCAAATTAAGATCCATTTTCTGCATCTTGTGAATCATATTAATCTTTTCAAAGCACCTTGAGATTTTTAGGTGAGAGACCAGATAAAAGACAAAGCAGCATTATTAAATAGTTTAAGTGTTATTATTCTTTCAAGAAAGAACACAAGGATGAAAATCTCCAGGGAACATAATTGTGGAGACAATAATGGAGAGTTGATTAGGAGAAAAAGATTCCTCATCCTTGAAAATAACAGAGTTTTCTAAGGGCTTTTAATGATGTGTGTTTTGTTTTTAACATCTTTTCATTTCTGTCAGACCCAGTATCTCTGCCTTCTCAACATAAACTTAGACATCCACATAGAAACCCACACACACTCCCGGGCCTTTGTACATATTCTTTATGAGGCCCTGAGGGAAAACAGGAAGTAATCTCCACACTGTGGTAGAAATGTCATTTGGTGATACACCCTATAAAGAGTTCTCTGGTAGACAGGAACATTTTTAGATGAAGAAGCAATATGGAAATCTGAATAATGCATTCTGATGACTCATTAGAAGTAAGACTAGAAGTTGGGGAAGGCAGTTCATGAGCCACTCTATAATATTCTACATTGATTTCTTACTTAATATTCCAAGACACAGGACAAGATCTGGTGATATTTCGTGGGTAGGCAAAAGATAAATTTAGGGGACACGTGGAGGATGCATCTTCTGCAACCTCCATGTCGGGATTAATTCCTTTAGTGCCACATCACTTCCTATAAAGGTCAGACAAAGAAACACTCAAATGATAATGATGAAAAAGCTGGCCATCTCTTAAGAATTAATGACTGGAAGGAAGGAATTGATGGCCTTTGGCTCTTCTTGCAGACATTAACCCCAGCTGGCCATTAATCCTCAGGAAATGCCCTGTGCTGGGGAATGTTATTGCTGTTATAAACTATGACTGAAGGAAACTTCACATGCTCAAGTATCAATGCAAGAAATTTAGCTTAATGAATGATGCATTCTGGAAAACATATTCAAGATAGCCCAGAGAAATAGTTGTACCACATGCAAGTCAGTCAAATCACATCTATCAGCTCCCTTTAGCTAGATTAGAACTAAAACTATAAATGGTACCAAAACTAGACTCTGAACCTGACTGGGTTGGCATATGAGTGCTGTGATTAATATTCTTATATTGTCAGTGTTCTTGATTAGAGCAATATAATTACAGGGTTTATTGCTTATGTCAGTGAAATTACAAAGAAAAGATTAGCAGCTAGCAGAGGGTTTTGCAGGCATTTGCAGAGGTCTGTCCGCCCACTGACTAGTTGATGGAGTTGGTATTTTGCTCTCTACCAAATTATTTGTAAAAAGGAGCTGGACTATTTCATATTCCTTTCTGAGTGACATTTCCAAAACTGTCATCCTTATGCCTGAGGAGATAATTCCCCAAATTGGGTTTGCATGCTGAAAAAAATCAAAAGCTAATCCCCATAGGCTGTTTGAAATGCCACCTCTGCAGGGATTCCTCTTGAAGCAGTACTTCCAGAGTGACATGAAAGGATTAAGAGGTAAATAAAGGAATTGGGCACACTCCAAAGCCAATCTATTCAAAGAGTAGGAAAAACAAAATGTAAAAGTAATGCCACATTGGGGTTAACAGTCAGGAGTAAAATTCATTGAAACATAATGAGAATAGTAGTAAGCAATAGGAAGAAAAATCCTGAGCCAAACTACAAGACATTAGCTTGAATATTTAAATGACTCAAAAGTTAGTGTTTTAATAGAGACTGTTCAGGAATCTTAGCTAGGTGTTAATTTTCATGCAGCTCATTTTCTGTTTGATAAATCAGACTAGGTGTGCATTCTCAAATTAAAAAAAAAAAGTAACAAACATAGGTGTGGAGGAAGTTTCCAGAAGATAATATCAAAATATTATGATTTTATTTCCAAATTTCTGTAGTTCCACCAAGATGCAAGATAAGCATTTTTATTCAAATTTTAAAGGTGTAGAGACTTCACCTCAGTCATTGATCAAGATCCCATTTAGAGATCTGATTGGAGTCTAATATTTAGATACTGGAGATATCCAGTATCTAAACCTTAAGCATTCTAATCCCCAAATCCATCCCCTTTGATCTGCGTTCCTTTAGAAATATGTTCAGTGTCCTGCATGGTGACTCACACCGGTAACTCTAGCATTTGGGAGACTGAGGCAGAAATGTTGTGAGTTCTAGGCCCCACTAAGAAACAAGTAAGCATATTGATATTCATCCATGGCTGCTGTATGGAGTGAAATCCTTTCTCCAATAGAAAAGAGAAAAGGAAAGAGAGGAGGCTCGGATAGCTTATGGTCCTTCTATACACCTCTAGACCTCTCTTCCAGGACCCCTTGAACATGCCCCTGGCCAAACTGCCTTCTGCCAATCCTTCAAAATCTCCTTTTGATTCTTCCATGTTATTATGACTACGTATGAAACCCTTGGAGGTCTGTGTGCCTCCTTCTTCAATGAGCCTCCCCCAGTATGCTGCAAGTTCCATCTTTACACCTCCTGACCACCCACGTTGTTCCTGAAGCCCTCATCTCCTATAAACTTTGTTTCATACTTGTGAATGTCATATAGTCCCTTGTTTAGAATAGGATTTAATTATAATTACTCTTCGTTCATCATCATCATCACAACATCTTGCAACAGTGTTAGCTAGATGGCTGAATGCTAGCATCTCATCACTCATAACTTTTCTTGATTGTCTGATTAGTTAATGTAAGTTAAATGAAGACATATAAAATGATCACGTGTGACCACTCCTAGAGCTTTGGGAGAAAAAAAAAGTTTTCTGATTAGATTCTTTGTTTGCCATCCTCCAAGATGAATCCAACCTATCAACACTGACAAAAACCTAAAGCCCTTTGCCTTCTTTGGGTGTCATGCTGTGATGTCTGATGCAGTCAGTGACTGCAAGCAGTGCCTCAGGAATGAGAGGCATATGCCTACCAAGAAGAGTGCAGGAGATAAACCTTTCTGCTTTTCAAACCAAAATCTGATTGGAGTCTAATATTTGATTCCTCTCACTCTTAGAACACAGAATGAACCTCAGTCTGCATGCCTGAAAAGCACATGGTCCCTCAAATTCACACTATCAAGGCTAATTACTTGAAGTGACACACTGTGTGATGAACATGAGATATTCTCTCACAGATACAGTTAATTACCTTAGTGACTAATCAACAGCTCTTAGACAAATGTCTTGCAAACCAAGCGTGGGTAGCATAAGGATAGAACTGTAAGATTTTTTGATCTTCTCCTCAGGTTTTCTTTTTAAAACATAATAGGGTTGATAAAGGCACTACCTGTTGAATATACAGTATGGGCTTCATGGCCTTTAAAACTGCCATCTTGTATCTCTAAAATCAGCTCTTTTCCAAGGTTTATAGGCATAGCCAGTGGTATCCTTTTGTTTAAAGGAAACAAGAAAGATTTTAATTATTCCTTTTGTCTACTTCATTATATGAACATCTCTGAAATTCTTTGTATGAAATGTAGTGAAATTCATCATGCAATATCTTGTTCATGCAAGGAGGTCATTTGTGGGAGATCTTCCATTTATTTAACTCTACAAAATACTTTGGAATAAAGTGTGAGTCCCTCACCTTTCTCTGTTGGTAGTGGAATTTCTTTAGGTTATAGGGAAAAGGTTGTTTTTATGTTCATTTTTCTGTACAAGAAAAATTAATGAGCAATATGCCATGCAGTCACCCAAATGCATAATAGTTTTGTCATAGCCATGACTTTATAATAGAAAAAGCTGCTTCTGAATTACGTGAGATCAAAGATCCAGACTACTCAAATAAAACATTCAGCAGCTTAGAAAATGCAGACGCCAAAGCAGAAGGAAGAGAAACATGTAGGGAAAAAGAGAAATATAAGGCTTAAAAAAGAGATCAGTCACAGTCAGTATAAAATATGTTGAACAACAATATTATTCCTAAACAGGAATCTTATACAGCTGAAATTGATAGGATCATAATCCACTGAAATATCAGTCTACATCCAAACATTTTAAACTTGCATATTAATCACATAGGAGGACTGCCTAGTTGTATATATGTATTACCATGAAATAAAACTTTCTAGGAAGCAGAAAGAGCAACTTGTCTTATTGCAATAAGATGACAAAACTCTTTCAAAGTCAAGTAAATATATTATGTACATAGATGGCAGATGTTTCTTTTTATTGCAAACAGACCAACCACTGCAATGCCCCTATCCTCTCTGCCTTTATATCCAAAGGATCATACAGATCTTCTCTTACAAGTTGTCTCTACACCCACCCCTTTGTCTCAGCACACAACTCCAGCAGGCATTCACTATAAATCCACAAGTCACACTGGTTCAAGAAACAGGTAAGCAAACTTCAGATCTTCACTGTTCTTCCTTTCCTCTAACTCTGATCTACACTCGCCCCCACTCCACCCTTGCACCCTGATCTGTAACAGACCACCTGCTGCAGCCTCATCTCGCTATCCCAGAGTACTAAGCAGACCCTTGTGGCATATCCAGCTCTCCTCCGACCGTGGATCCCATCAGTTACCTCTTCCTGTCCATCCCCATTCTAAAGGACCAGCTCCCAATTCCTAGAAGAGAACCTCAGGCATTGAGGGCACAAGAGAAAAAATAGATACATCAGTCAAGTAAAAAATTATATCTAAAAAAACTCAAGACATGAAACATCCAGAAAATATGAGACATGAAAAGGCCAAATCTAAAAATAATAGAAAGGAAGGAAAGAGAATAAACTCAGGTCAGTGGCACAAAGAAAAATTTTTCAACAAAATCATAGAAGAAATTTTCCTTAACCTAAAGAAAAGAAATGCAGGTTAATGGCACAAAAATTTTTTTTCAAAAATCACAGAAGAAATTTTCCTTAACCTAAAGAAGGAGGTGTCTATCAAGGTTAAAAAACCAAATAGAATACCAAAGAGATTGGACCAAAAAAAAAAAGTCAGCCCATAACAGTCGAAACACTAAATGTACAGAAAAAAAGAAAGAATATTAAAATCTCCAAGGAAAAAAAGGCCAAGTAACATATAAAGGCATATCTATTAGAACAGTACTGACTTCTCAGTGAAAACTCTAAAAGGCTTAAGGGGGTGAACAGATGTTCTACAAACTCTAAGAGATCACAGATGCTACCCAGACTACTGTAACCAGCAAAACTTTCACTCACTATAAATGGAGGAAGAAAAATATTCCATGATAAAACCAAATTTAAGTATCATCTATCTGTAAATCCAGCCCTACAGAAGGTGAAAGAAGGAAAACTTCAACCTGAAGATGTTAACCACACCAAGAAAACATGAGGAATAAGTAATTCCAGATAAGCAAATCAGAAAAGGGAGAAACACCCACACCTACACACCTACACACAAGACCCGCACACAACAACTACGTAATAGGAATCAACAAAGACTGTTCATTGTTATCTCTATTATCAATGGTCTCAATTCCCTAGTGAAAAGACCCATCCTTCTGCTGTATCTAGGAAACACATCTTAACATCACGAATAGACAGTACCTCAGGATGAAAGGATGGGAAAATAATTCCTAATGTATAAGCCTAAGAAACAAACTGGCATAGCGATTTTAGTATCTGAGAAGACAGACTTCAAACCAAAACTAATCAGAAGAAATAGAAAAGGAAGCTACATACTCATCACAGGAAAAATTCACCAAGAAGGCATTATAATCCTTAACATCTATGCCCTAAACATAAGGGCGAGCACTCAAGTTTATTTTAAAATGCACTACTGCAGTTTCAATCACATATTGACCCTCATACATTGATCTTGAGAAACTTATATACCCTACTCTCAACCAGATACAGTTCATCGAGAGGAAAACTAAACAGAGAAATGTTAGAGTTAACAGACATCATAAAATAAATGGATCTATCAGATATTTACAGAACATTTTACACAAACACAAATGAATATCCCTTCTTTTCAGTATCTCTTGTGCCTTTCTCCAAAATTTATCACATACTTGGACACAAAGCAAGTTTCAACAGCAACAAAAAAGTAAAAGAATACCCTGCATTTTATCTGACCACCATGATAAAAGTTGGATATTGTCTTAGTTAGGGTTTTACTGCCGTGAACAGACACCACGACCAAGGAAACTCTTATAAGGACATTTAATTGAAGCTGATTTCACATGCTAGTATGAATCACACATACATTGCTTTGATATACGTTAATAAAAATTTTCATATCAGTTGGGCTCATTGTATTTTGATATATGCATACAGGCATGTGGTGCTGGCATCAGCTTTGAGAAGATAATAGTTACCAAAAATATATATACTTTATCATTCAGTCTTATGTCATGTTTTCAGAGTTACTGATTCATAGTTAAAAAAGAAATTTGTCATAGGGGATTTCTTTTGGAAAAAAAAATTCACTTCAATTTTATACCTGCTCTATCCATTTCTCATGGAATCTCGAAGTAAAAGTATTAGAGATAAGTCTATTTTACACAAATACTTTATGTGTACTTTTTTAACACTGAAATTTAAAATATCATATCTATAAATATTTAAGGAAATTACAAAGATCACATACAAAGATTGAGTTGTTTGATCTTCCTGCACAAGAAAATCCAGTCTTAAAGATTTAACAAAGTAAGTCAGCACCACAAGCACCAGCCCTGAGCTCCTCCTTTTATGGAAGCCAGAGTCCCTCTCTTTCCTTTATATTGCTTCATAGGACGTGCCCGAAATGCCTTTCCTGAAGCCTTTTAAAACTGGCCCCATCCAGCAACCTACGTATGTGGTATGGTTCACTGCATAGAAAACAAAGACACTGAAGTTTGGCTCCATTTTCCTGTGACTCTGTGTAAATTGAAATTGGGTCATAAGCTCTGCCTTGTACAAAAGCAGTAGGTCAAGAAAACCATTTCATAACTTAATGTGAAGGAATCATCAGAGCCATGTTACCATGGCATTGACTTCAAGAAAGAACAGAGAAAACAGCTCACAAGAGTAATAGGCAGAAATCTCAGGGTTTCTTTTTTTCTTTCTTTTTCTTTTTAGTTTTGGTCTTTTTTCTTTCTTTCTTTCTTTGTTTTAATGTTTTGTATCCGCATGTTTCAATAGAAAATGTTTGGCTGTATAAAGAAAGATCGAAGAACTCTTTTGTTGGAACATTTCCTGAAGTAAAAGAACATTATCTATCTGCAGCCAATTACAATATGTATGAGAGAAATTCTTAACCTCCTACACTCCCACAGCACTTTCTTCAGGTGAAATTGGGTTCAATTGAACATCCAAGAAGGTCTTGATAAGTAGAATACATAAGACTCCCTCTCATAGCAAAACGGGAAATATACCATGTGATTAACTAGGTAAATTCTAGCGGCTAGCCATGAGTCATAAATAAATAATGCAATTTAGAGGGACATAGTGGAGAGCACAGTTCAAAAGAAAAATACGTAACAAAACACTTGTTCAAACTTCTACGGAAGCAAGGTAGACACCTCACTTTAGACATTATTTTATGATTGGTAAATGCAGAATTTTTTTGCAAAGGAAGAATAAATAGGTTGGAATCTCATATTTTCATAAAATAAGCAAATGACCTACTTCTCCCCTATACTGAACCCGGCTAAGTGGCTTCTATTAAATCCTGAGACGCCGGGATTTTGCAGTGGTTTTCTTTCTCCCATCTGAATAAATCTCTGTCTCTGTGTCACTCACTGTCCTACAAACAGGTGCAAAGGCCAGAATCTAAACTAGTGGAGAACACCAGTAATTAGGACTCTGACTTAAGAATGCTGGAATTATGTGTCATTTCATGACACAAAAGCAATGCATACATACATGCATTATATGTTAAAGACAAGAAATTCAAAATAAATAAATAAAAACAAAAATAGAAAGCATTCAGCTATAATAAACAGAAGGTAGCAATGGGAAACTGTTCTAATATTTTCCAGATTTTATACCTACTTCTTGAAGTAGGGCCCAGTCATCTCTTGAACAATACCCTAGATTCCTGGGTGACGACAACAACCCTCATACATATCATGAGACATCTTGCCTATGTTTCTCTCCTAATAGGAATCTATTGTTTCCTCTATCAAGAGGAAGAAAAAAGCCCAACATGGAATGATGGTTTTCACTGTCTCTAATTAAGAACCCTAGAGCTGGCTAGGGCCTGCTGAGTTCCTGGAATCCATGCATTAGTTCTACCTAACCTTTAGGCAAACCAAGATTTTGATAGAATCTGGAAAAGAAGCATGAAAGTTTCTTGTGCAACGGTCAGTACTTATTTGCTGGGGGAGAGGTTCTTTGAAAAATAAGGTTAGGGTACATGCATACCATCTGGGATAAGGACCAGGCCAGCTGTTGCCATAAGTTAAAAGCTACACTGAAAACTTAAGACACATTTTATTAATTTAAAAAAAAATCCCAAAAGTGTTAAAAAAAAACATAAAACACTAAGAAAAAGACCCATTTAGAATAAAATTATGGTGTTTTATTTGTTTTTTTTTTAATTAGCTAGCATAGCACTGGAGTTTTACGAGGTTGATTAGATTATACTGACAATATATGAGAAAAGAGAGACAATTGATGGGCAGGTTCCATTTTCCAAGTTGCTTACCAGGTATAAGTTTAATAACATTTACAAAGAAGAAAGGGATGGTTGTATAAATACTTGTGATTTAAAAAAAAAAAAGAAAGGAACACGGAAGGCTTCAGTATTTCTTTGAATGATGCTATGTGATAATTTGTTGTACAGCAGTTTCCTCTAGACTAAAACCTTCTATCTTGTAGAAAGCCTCCTTAAGAATGATCTTTAAAAAAAAAAGCAAGAAAGAAAAAGACAAGATAAAAACAACAGGCTGAAAACTTCCATCCTTCATGGAAGCTCATTATGCTCAGGAAGTATACAACTCAATGGTTTCAGGAAGTTTCTCAAAAGCAGCAGATTTACTAGACCTTTCCTGTGTTAATTAATTTCTATTGCTATGGTAAAATCATGACCAAGGCAATTCATAAAAGAAAGAGTTTATTGGGGCTTAAGATCCCAGGGAGTAAGAATCCAAAATGATGGAGAAAGACATGGTGGCAGGAGCAAGAAGCTGGGGACTCACCTCTTGAACATAAAGCAGTGAACTAGAAATCATGAGTTTTTAAAAATCTCAAAGCTTACTTCTAGTAACACACTTCCTCTAATGATACTACACCTTTTCAGAGTCCCCAAATAGCACTACCAGCTGTGGACCCAGTATTCAAATAGTTGAGACAGTAGGAGACATTTACCGTTCAAACCAGCATGTCTGTCTTTCCCAAGCATATATAAGCAAAGAGGACTACTGAGAGACCCTCAGATAAGCTGAGCTGTCTAGAAGTAATGACCATCTGGTCTGTGTGGAAGAGGCTCAAACCTAGAGCGGACACTCTCCAACCTGTTGAGTTGCCTACAGGTTGTGCAGTGTGCTACAGCTTTTTGACCATACTGAAAAGGGCTTTGGTGCTAGACATTATTTTTAGTTATTTCTGCTCCTTCAAGTACCTATGACCCCTAGTTCTGGAAGTACCTTCAATAAAACTCATTAGTTCAAGAACTTGGGCCTTAATGGTGTCTGTACTTTTATCTACGGTCAATCTCCTATAGGAATTGAGTAGACACTTGTTTTATTTTCTCCAGGCACAATGTCACACAAAGTAAAGTCCACTTCAAAGAAACAGATATGATAAAATGGTTGCTTTTTCCTCACTTCAAGACTACTGAAACTTTGGAAAATTACTTGAAGAATTTGATATATACTCTCCAGAATTCTGAAAGCACACCACAGTGTTAGATACCTGGAAATTAGAGTAAAAAAGCTAGCAAGCTACACTGAGTAGGACCCAACAGTATTCAGCCAATTTATCGGCTGTTATTTTCCTAGGGCTGCCATGACAAACTACCGCAGGCTTATTAAGTTAAAGTTACACAAATTTATCTAGACACCATAAATCCAAAATCAAGTTGGTAGACGATATCATGTACTCTCCAGAAGCTCTAAAAGAGAATCGTTTCATACTTCTTCTAGCTTCCGATAACTCCAGGAATTCCATGACTTGACGTTGTGTAGTTTCAGTCTCTACCTCGATATTCACAGGGTTGTCATTCTTCTCTGTATCTCTCTAAGTCAAAAATTACATCCTCAAAGACCTCTTAAATAAGTAAGGTCATGTTAAATATTTGAGAGTAAGATATAGATATTCTTTTCGGGTACATTTAACCTCAGCCAAATGAAGAACTCTATGAGAATGTCAGGTTTATTATTATTATTATTATTATTATTATTATAATTATTATTATTATATTTGAAAACAGGTATCTCCCTAGCCTCACTATATAGACTAACTCTCAAATTTATCATCTCCCCTTTTTTTAATCCCACATGTCAGACATATAGACAAGTGCCACAAAACTGGCCTGCCTGACTTAAAAAAAAATGTAAGTGGATCTTTACAAGCAGGATCCAGCCAGAGACAGAAGACCATAATGGTGAGTTTACAGGGAATGGTAACCAGGGTATTAGAGGTGTCCTAAAAGTCAGAGGTAAAAAAACCAAAACGAAAGAAATGCTGTTTAAGTTAAAGTAATTGGTGATTAAGGCAACTGTAGGCTCCAGAAAAATAATCCCAAAGTCACCTAAAATAAGAAAGCCTAAAAGCTCACTTAGGCCAGGTACTGGTGCACTAGTTAAAAAGGTTTCCTTCTATTTCATTTCTTTTCCCAAACCTGTGGCTTCAGAAACTTCAGTTAACAAATCCAGGAAATGACTGAGAATGAGGGAAAAGACCATTCACACTAACCTTCCAGAGGCAAATCCCCTGAGTGCACTGGCTCTGGAGCCTTAGCTCATAGGCTTCTCTCTCTCCAAGAAGACTCAGTGAAGACTAGGGAATGAAACAGCTCATACAGTTTTAAACTCTAACTTATAGATTATGGTTGGGCTTCCCATTTTATATTTCTCACAAGATATTATATCATATAATAAAATTGATAAACATTCTAGGGCTGCTTAAAATCTAACTTCAAAATCCCAGAAATATTCTCCCCATCGGTACCACAGAATGCATTTTAACAAAGAAGGAAACACTAAAATAATGCTAACAGTTGACCTGGGAGTGTCGTCTACATGTCTTCATCATTACAGATTCTAACTATACCCGTAAAAGAACATTATTAGGATGACCACTGGCATTGATTTGCTGTTTGTTCCAAATTGTTTCCAAATCTGGGGGTTGGGGGGGAGACAGAGAGAATTAGACTCTGTTTACTCTATAGATCATGATACAAAAGAGCCTAGAAGATATTCAGTGTGATCTGATATCCACCGTCAATCCATTGTCCCAGGAAAGATCAAGCTTGCTGTGTTTGGAGCCTTCCTCTGTGTAATATGCTGACACTGTATTGAATCATTGGCTAAGAAAGTTCTGACCTTTGTTTTTTGTCTCTTAACGATATCTTCCTTTACCAGAGATTATCCCCATTGTTGATTGTCTAGTGGAAGTTGTCAGCCTTGAAGCCATGTACATACAACAAACAACAACAAAAATAGACTCAATGGATCGTATTTTTTTAAAAGGCTACCAATTGGATATTCTCAAATTGATGCACATTGGAAGGATTTGAGAAAGGGTAGCTGGGAAGGACTGGAAGGAGGAAAGGGAGGAAGAAAGTGATGTAATTCTTTTTCAACTAGAAATATAGTTTCAAAAATGCCTTCCTTTATAGACTTGGCTTGAGCAAGTCTTTAAACACTCTTTGTCATTAATGTTTGAAAGGACGTATTTTGTATTTTTCCCCTCTAATACTCTGCAGAAAACAAATTAGGGTAGCTGTTGCTGAAACCCTGAGCAGTCTGTGCTGAGTGGAATGTGGATTCCACTGTCCTCATATTGTCAGTGTGATTCCCAGGGGTGTGAGGCTGTCAGTATCTTTCCACATACTGAAACAAAAGGGTAAAATAAACTTAAAATTCATTTTTGCACAAATAATCACTTCTTATTTTGAATTAAATATTAAAATACATTTTCCATTATGCTAAAACATGGGTGCTATGATAATCTCCACCCAATAAATATGCCCCTGGCAGAAACTAAACCCATAAAAAGCTCAAGAAAATGATCACACAATAACTTTCTCCCCATTGTTGTTGTTATATTATTTAGGTGACTATGAAAATTCAAAAAGCAAAGAGCTACATGAATATTTGTGGATATAAACAAAACAAAATGTGTTTCAACCTCAACAAATACTTGGTATCCTAGAACTGATAGGAAATTGGAAATTCAGTAGTGTAAAAATTTTAAAATTATAAATAGGTAAGAACCTTTATTTTTGAAATATATTAAGAACTTCCCCTAGAATATTAAGACATGAGCACCTAGTAAGATTACATTTTATAATTTAGTTAGTTAGTTTTATTCTAAGCATCTCTGCTAAAAAAGAAGAAACTATCTCCCTGAATTATTTTTTGTAGCATGAAATGTGAAGGACAGTTTGGTTATTCACCAATAATTAATTCTACCAATGCTACTGTGAAAGTGGATCCTATATAACAGAACTCTGTGGAATATTCTTATGCAATACCATGATAAGAATCATTATCCACACACATTTTTAACATGTTAGTAGTGCAATTTCTATTTGCTCTAATAATGAAATTGTCTCTGTGCTGGGTACATGCTAAAGACCTAAACTGTTCTGATTCCTTTAATTGCTCCATCAGCTCAAGGAGAGAAGAGCTCACATTTATACAACCAGACAGAGACAGAATCAAAAAGGATGTCTTCTTTCCCCCCTAAGTCCTGGTCAAGGGCAGCCTAGTTCATTGCTCAATTTACTAAACCATTACCTCTCAGAAAAAAAGAGGGAGGTATTAATTTATTTTTAAAGAAAGTGATTATTCCTCCAAAGGAAAATTAATTACCCTCCAAGTACCACCATCTGTTTTAATGTTTTCAAGACTAAACTTTGAAGAGAGGTAAAGTAACTTTAATATATCCCCAGTGATAGTGCTCAAATGACTTTGTCATTAAGACAAAGCAGAATCATTCTGCAACAGAACCAGAGAGAGATACCACATGTGGAGTCAGGACAACCCCCCCCACAGAGCAATGGTTCTCAACTGGTGGGTCACAACCCCTTCAGGACTGAAAGACCCTTGCACAGGAATCACCTAAGACCATTGAAAACCACAAATCCCTACATTGCAATTCATTACAGTATGAAATTTACAGCTATGAAATAGCAATGGAAATAATTTTATGGTTGGGGTCACAAGATGGCGAATTGTATTAGGGGGTCTCAGCATTAGGAAGGTTGAGAACCACTTGTCTAGAGGTTGTGGGAGATTCTCTTTAGTACGTAACCCACTGTCTTTATGTATAGAGGAGCTCAATTATGGGTGCCAGTGGTCCAAAGGTGCCGTGACTAAGAAGGCAATCAAGAAAGAATCTGAGATGATGATGATGATGATGATGACGACAATGACGAAGACGACGATTACGACGATGATGACAGGTTACTTAAAAATAATGGTTAGTAGTTTTTACTTCATAGAAGGTAGGTTTATGCATTACCAATCTTTTGACATAGATTTACTCTTTGGGGCCGTGCTAGTTCACAAGAGCTACTGTGCTAAAGAAGAAAGGAGCCCTCACTCAAAGCAGTCCCTATATTCTTCCTCGTGGATTGTTTTCAGTGTTTAGTCCTCAGATCAATCTTATGAAATACGAATTATTGCATTTCACAGATGTGAAAACAAGTGTTCAGAAAGGTTAATCTGTCCAATATAGTACCAGCTTGTAAATGTTCTTTGATGCTTGATTTCAAACTGCTTTTGCTACTTAAGAGGGTACAAAGAAGTATGTGAAAGAAAATGATTATGACTTCAGCGAAATGAGTCCTAATTGTGTTTGCAAGTGTTGAAAAGAGCTGATATTTGATTGCAAATGGATCTGATTCAGAAGTCAGGGTTTTTATAATCTAAATCTCTATGAATCTCTTATACAGCTAACGTTTTGAATATGTTTATACATTTTTGGGGGGTGGAGATGTTTTTATATTTACAGCAAGACTGCAGTAATGGTACAAACAATTCTTGAGTGTCCCTTACTTTGTTTCAGTTTCTCCTAGTGTCTTCATTTTACATTCACCAAATCTAAGAAAACAACAGTGGTACCTTGCCATTATTTCAACTCCAGAATTCATGCAGAATTTACCTGCTTCTCCAACCGTGCCCTGTTCCTATTCCAGCATCCTCTCAAGGATGCCACACTGCACTTAGTTGCCATGACTCCTCTGTGCCCTGTGGGCTATGACAATTTCTCAGACTTTGCTTTTTATTCATGAGCCCGGCAGTTCTGAAGAGTGCTGGCAAGGTGTTCTGTAAAATGTGCCTGATTCTTGAATATTTGTTAAATCTAAAAATCCTGCCTTAACTCAACATGAACCACATAGGTATACCTTTGTGATTTATCCAGACCCAAAGGAGCTTAAGAAGAATGTCGTGTGGAAAACTACAAAGAGATGGTGTGCTAATGGTGAGATACACAGTGGAACATTGTAGAGCAATAGAAATGCTCTCTATGGGGATGGTAGTTTCAGCCTTGTCTGCACAAGTTTGCCTCTCTGGGAGTAAAGGTCAGTAATACCAGAAATATATTCTAAGATAGAACAAATATAAAAATACTAATGAAAACGGGAGCTAGTTTCCTCAGTTTTTGAGAAGAAAATACATAATAGAGGGTAGGTTTAGAAAGCACAATCACTGGATTAGAGTGATACTCAATCAAAATACTTACCTTATAAGCACAGAGACCTGAATTCCAACCCCAGAATCATGTACAAAGAGACAGTGATAGTGTTGGATGCAAGTGTAGATGGCTGAATATGTAGGGCTCACTGCCCAGCTAACCCAGGTAAGTTCAAGACCAGTGAAAGACTCTGTGCCAAAACACAAACGAGATAGATAGTGCCTACAGAATGAATTACTCCAAGTTTTTCCTTAAGTGTCCAAATAGCTGTACATGGACATACACATGCAAATACACACACACACACACACACACACACACACACACGCACATGCACATGAGCACACACATGCACACACATGCACATGCACACACGTGTAATGAATTGGCCTCATGCTGCTTATATTTTAATGCCTATACTGATTCCTCAAGCTCTGGTTACTCCAGAGACAAGAGAATCTGCACATAAACCCAAGTATGTGACCTTGCCCCCAAATTACTTCTGATTGGTAAATAAAGATGCTAACAACCAATAGAAAGACCAAAGAGACATGGGCTTTAGGATTCCCAGGGTGGAGGTCAGAGAAGAAGCATGAGAGAGAGTGAGAGAAGGTGAGTGGACGAGAAGCCTCCACAGATTAAGTGAATCATGAAGGCATGGCCTTGAGGGCTGGCCAATTGGAGTTCATAGCAGCCCAGAAGAAACATAGTAAGTAATAACTTAGGGTTATCGGTAGAAAAGTAGATACCAATAGTATAGAGGGTAGATATCTCTCCAGTTCTTGTACTGTTTAAGGCTATTGCAAATATAAAGGTTATGTGTGTCTTTTATCCAGGAACTAAATGGGCAAAGGCAAGTTAGAAACTCTGGATTGGGATTAAAAATTTCTGCAAGCCACATGAGCGCACACACACACACACACACACACACACGCTACCTACACAAGTTTCACAATCAAAGCAGAATAAAGTCATACAATTCTGACCCTAAAGTAAGCTTCGTCTTGACTGAGTTATTCTTGAAGCTCATAGTGTTGGCCTCAGAGGCCATTTTGTTTGGTTCATAGGTTGCTTGTTTTGTGTGTGTGTGTGTGTGTGTGTGTGTGTGTGTGTGTGTGTGTGTGTGTTTCTTACCTGATGATAACTTTTCAACAGTGAATCTTTACTTTGGATAAGAAATAATTTTACTTACCAATATGTGAAGAAAGTTTCTGACATCCTCAACCCAAGGCTATACACACTGTTTAGCATTTGCTCAGCAAATCACCCTTGCTGGATAGATATCAAGGGCTCTCTCCTCTCACCAACTCCTTTTTTATTTGGATTATCTTCATGTCTGAAAGAATCATACTCAATGTGGATGGTAACTGAACTATGACTTCTTCCTGGCCTTACCCTTAGCTTTCTTAGAACCTTAACTATGTGGATAATTGTTGTGTTCATGACCCCTGGCTTCAGCTCCTACCTCACCATGTCCTTGGTAATTCATTTGGTTGTTAACCCCTAAAGAAATTCTTAAAATGTTCTAAGTAGTTTAATCATGGCTCAGTGAGTGAACAACTCTTAAACTGAGGTAATGTTGCAAGAATAGTGATCACCCCAGGCAGCAAAGAAGGAAAATCAATATAACATATGTCTAGACAGGCAGGCACAATCTCTCCATAGGATGGATTTCTGTGTTTGATGGCTGTATCTCTTTTCTCCTTGGCCCTTGCTTGAACTCTTTATATCAGAAAAGGCCTCACAAGAAAACTAGCATAAAGACAAAGCAAACAGGCTTTCCTGTGTCATCTGTCCTTGCTCTGCAAGGTGACTACAATAGGAAAAAAATATTTCTCCTCACTCAAGTAATTCTAACGTGCATAGTGAAAAGGATCTGCAGAGAAGCTGAGAGGCTTTCTCTGCTCTGTAAGGATCACTGGGGATGAACTCCGTGACAGCTGACTGTTAAAACATCAGGCCACTTATTTATTGATGAGTTCCAGTTTTTATTTCCCTATGGACTAACCGAAAATCTGCTTCTCTACATCCAGCTCAGAAGAAATATATTATGCTAGACAAGAAAAAAAAAAGGACAGTTTTAAACCATAAGTCTTCTAAAGAAGCTGAATCTGGATGAGGAGAAAACAGAGGAAGGTTATCATCTGTGTTCCTAAATGAGTCCATGTATCTGTTGTTTGAATAACAAGGTGAATTTTAAATATGCAAAGAAGGCAGACTTGGGGAAAAATGCTAGAGAGAGTTGAATTGTTCTGTACAAGTCAGGGGGATTATAAATCTCCAGAAGCAGTCCAGGAAGGAAGAGTAAGAGGAGTACAACAGAGGGTCAGAAGTGGGACACTCAGCAGGCAGTGTGGCCAGCAACAACCACCCACAGGGAGTGATAAGCAGAGTGACTCTTAAAAGCTTATGCTTACATAATTACATTTTTCAATAGCTTGGTTCTGCAGTGTGTAACTCTGTCACACTCTTAGTGTCTTGATACAGAGTCAAGAAAGACTGACATTCCCATCAGGGCCGGTAACAATGATGGAAGGTTCAAGATCAGGAACTGTAAGGGACATTAGTGAGAAGTCAGACAATGCTCAAACTTGCAGTCGGGTAAGCACAGAAGCATAAGACTTGTCTGAGCTCATGGGAATACTTTAAAGGGAAATGGGCAACCTCGATTCAAAGAAAGAGAATATGGCCTTATGTGTCCTAAATCTTAAGGGTCAAGATGACCCCAGCTCACATACACTTCAGTGGCAAATATAATTTTAATTCTCTGAGGCTAAACCTTAACAAGAGGTATAGAGGTCTACCTATTAATACATATATATTCTCCTAGTTTTGAGCCTGAGTAGTTTGAAATCAAGCACAGTAATAAATCTGATGATATTGCAAATGCACATTGCTATCTATCCTTCCCAAGCCCTGAAAAATCAACCCAGCACTGATCCCCACAGACTCAGATTCACACAACTAAGTAGTTAATTTTTCTCCCACATGCACAATTGTCAGTGTTCAAAAGTCTTCATATTGCAGTGTTCACAAATTATCTTTTAAAATTCAGGGAGCTAAAAACTGAAGGCACAAAGAAAAATGCCACCAGCTGTAGAGAATAGAATCTATTCTACCTGACCAGCCACAGGTCAAAGAATCAATGCCTGTTCCAAAAGATGAGCATGAACCAGTGCGTAAAGATCTGGCTGTTGAAAAATTATAAAGATTGCTAAGCAATAATCCAAAAAAAAGTCGTGGACCCACAGTTACTATCTTAAGTGTAGTTCATTGAAAGGGATGTTGTCCTTGCCTGACTCGTTCAAGCCAATAGTTTTGTGTCTATAATCCTGTCAGTAAAGAAATATACTCAAAACAAATGTGTGCATTGAAAAAATATTTACTAGATGAATACCACATGACAAAATCCTACTTAAACACACACACACACAAAACATCAACAACAAAAAACCAATGACTACTACTCCTTAAGGGGCTTATAGACTGTTAGTAAACAGGCAATTACCATTGAGAAATAGAAGAAGGAAGTTATTTCATACACTAGAGCTGTCTGTATTTCTAGATGGCCTGTATACACCATACAAAGATGGCAGCTGAGACATGAAGTTGAAGAGTCAACAGTGAAGTACATCAGGAAGAACCCTGAACACAGGATGGCTACTTGAAGATCACACAGGAGGAAAAACTCGTTGAATGATGGCAGGACTAGAAAGCAGGAAGACCAGTTACAAAACCATCCAGTAAGGGGATAGCCATCAGGCTTAAGTGAAGGAACGGCCAGAATAAGTAAGCAGCCAGATAAATACCAGGATTTGACTGATCAGATGAGAAAGTGGGAGGAGCCAAAATTATTACAAACTTCAAAACCTGGATGATGAATAAAGAGATTGTTCACTGAGCTGGAGGGAAGGGCAGAGAGAGGGCATCATGATGGGAAGTGAAGGTTCTAGTGAAGGAGAAATAAAGTTAGAAGTATGAATGTGGAAGTGACCCACCCAAGAGACAGAAGGTCTTATCAACTAGGGGTGGGTATCTGTTTGCTTGCTTGCTTGTTTTTAAATGGACAGCTTTTGTACTGGCTCGTTTTAATGTCAACTTGATACAAGCCAGAGTCACCTGAAATGAGGAAACCTCTAACGAAAAAATGCCTCCATAAGATCTGGTAGAAAGGCATTTTCTTATTAGTGATTAATCGGGGATGAACCAGCCTATTATAAATGATGCCATCCTTGACCTGATAGTCCTGGTTTCTATAAAAATATCAGGCTGCTCAAGCCATGAGGAGCAAGCAAGTTAATAGTATCCCTCCCTAACCTTGGCATCAGCTCCTGCCTCCAGGTCCCTGACCTGTTGCGTTCCTGCCCTAGATGATTTTGATGTTCTGTTGTACAAAACAGTAAGTAAAATAAACACTTTCTTCACCATGTTCCTGTTGGTGGTTGTGTTGCAGCACAGCAATAGTAATCCTAACTAAGAGTTTTGAGTCAAGCTATTCTCAAAAAACCAGCACAACTTACCTGAGCCAGGGGAGACATGAGTCTCAGCAGAGCATTCAGAGACAAAAGCTCCTAGGTTCCCTCGGTATCCCTTATATCTGTTCCTTTTATTTCTGTTTTGTTAATAAAATCCTCACTATTCTGATTTATAAACTGGCATTCTCTGCTTATACACTGCACCTGAAGTTAAAAATAAAATCACAAGCTTCGAACCTACATGACGTTTAAGATATTTAATGATTGCTCTGACAAGCTCTATCCGATGTATGACCCTGCTGTACACACCCATACAACAACAGCAAATCTCAACAAGGACCTCAAGATAAAAAGTTTATACGGCACCCAGGTTTGATCATCAAATTCTTAAGACATAAGCTTGGATCAAGTCTGCATCCTGAGACAAACTAACTGTAATATATATATATATATATATATATATATATATATATATATATATTTAAAAAGCTCATACCATACCCCCCCATTAATTGTTTGCTGCAGACATCTGAATTGAGTTGAAAAGACAAGTCAGCTTTTGCCATCTGTGTCAGTCAGATTTACTAATGGCTACAAATGCCAGAGTGAAATTATTTAAAGAAGGAAATATGTATGGGAGACCATGGCTTTGGCGAATTTGATCCATCCTCAGAAGGCTCCCTTATTTCTGGGTCTGTGGGGAGACTGAGCACACTGTAGGAAAGAGGTGGTTGGTATATTGGAAATGTCCACCACATGTCTGAAGAAAAAAAAAAAAGACTGAGACAGAGAGAGAAATAAGGCAAACCTGGGCCAGCTGACCTCCTCTTTCTGTTTGTATTCTACTGGCCTCTCGTCCTACTATATGGTGACATTAGCCTTCAAGTGAATCTTTCCCCTAGAGTTGCTATCCTACATGCCAACCAACTCTGAAAAAAGCCCTGTTGGATACGCCCAGAGGCATGTGTGTATCTAAACTCCTAGGAGTCTCTCAAGTAGGCCAAGTTGAAAGTCAGGATTCATCAACATAGCATGTGAATAGAAATAATGCCATGGTATTCCATGAAGGTATGCTACACTGAGAATGTGTCTACCAAAATTAACTCTTTTTATTAAAGGTATATCGTAAGGCATTGGTCACATGATGAAGGGAGAATGTTAAGGGATAGTTATATCATGGTGGTTCTGATTTAAGGATGAACTCATCCCCAGCTTTATGTATATGTGGATGGATGAATCATTATATGGATGGTAACGATTTAAAATCATTTGGCTTATTGACGTAAAAATTCTTTGGCTTATTTTCACTGTCTCTGTTCTATCCTATGCCAGGACTAAGCAAAAAGTCCTCACCAAATAACAAACCAGTGCTAGTCCATGGTTTGGGTTTTTGTTGTTGTTGTTGCTTTGTTTTGTTTACTTTTTGGACTGTCAACTAAAATAAACCTATTTTCTTTATAATTCATCCAGCCTCCAGCATTTTGTTATAATGACACCAAACATATAAAAAGAATATTGTTTGAGGAAGATCTGCATAGAAAAGAAGGTCAAAGAAAGGAATCTCAGATGCAACATTAAGGGCAATTAGCAGAGAAGTAGTGAAGAAAACCAAGAAAGAATGACAGAAGTGATGAGAAGCAGAATAGAAACTTAGGAGACAGTTCATTGCTCTGAAGCCAGGGGAAGAGTGAGAAGGAGACAAAGGCACATGTGAACATGTGCACAGAGCCAGATTCTCCATGAGAGGAGCAAGAAATGGTCACTGAAAGGGAAAAATATAAACAGGTCTGACAGAATGCAGGGACAGGGGCCAGACGGTGATGGGAAAGGATGCAAGAGAGAAGTGAGAGAGCAGTGACAGGCCTGGGAAAGAACTGGAACTCTGATCACACATCGCTGTGTTTGCAGTTCTACGACGACTAGTGAAATGCGCCAAGACTGCGTGTGTTTTTATTGACAGCCTTTGACACTCTGAATAAGGAATTCTGGTTCTGTGCCATCTTTGATGCAAATATGAGATCCTGGGGCTTATCTTAATTATAAATGTAGATTTTTTTCCCCTGCCAATACAATAGCAATTGTATTCACAAATTTTTCATTAAAATAATTATTTATATTACCATGTTGTCTTATTTCTTAAACTGTTTTTAAGATGGACAGGGGTTCCTCATTGATAATAGCCTAAAAGTGCTTTACCACGAGGTATTCTTCTGGTATGCCACTGAAAACACCTTCAGCACATACCAGCTGTTAAAAGGAAACGTTAACTGTTACCTAGAGAAGGACAACATGCTCACAGGCAGCAAAGTTCCATGTATGGGAAGTAAGTCAAAAAGTCCAAAATAATACTTTGAGGGTTTTTTTTTAACTCATAATTTCAGCCTTCCAGTAATTGTTCCTGGCCTTGTAATTTTAAATATCTCGAGTCCCATATTGTAAATTCTATATTGGTTTCTTTTCCTGTTTCTGTGATAAAATACCATAAGACAAGCAACTTGCAGGACAAAAGTTCAAGACAGTCACCCATGGAGGGAAGACAGAGGAGCAGTAGCTTTAAGCAGTGAGTAACAGTGCAGCCAGAATCAAGATGTGTAAATGAAGGAGCGTGGGCCTGCTGCTTACTACACAGCCCCTTTTTCAATTTACACAGTTCAGGATTTTAGCCCAGAAATGGTTCCAACCTATCTGGGTAGGTCCCTTTGCCTCAATTAATGCAATCATGAAATCCCCACACAAGCATGTCCAAGGGCCCTTCTCCTAGATGTTTCTACATTCTGTCAAGCTGGTAACTAACACCATCACAACCTTAAAAATAAATAGAATCAGTTCTTCACGGAATGTTTGCTGGCTCCTTGACTCTCTCGACTATGGCGTTGGATGTTTTTTAAGATTTTTGACTACCATAATATATGCATCATTAAAAAAAAGTGGAAAGCAAATTGAAAAAAAAATTAAATTCCCTAGTGGGCCATGCAAAGTCAAGTTTACCCAAACTCAAATATACAAATCTCTTAATGCAAGCCTAAAATTTTCTGTGACTGACAGAGTAAAAGTTCTAAATAATTGGAAAAGATCTTTTTTTCAAAAGTCACACAAAAAAAAAACCCTGCCACGGCAGTATAATTCAGTTAGCCTTTTAGTGCAAGCCACATAAGCTACCGCACAGAGGCTCAATTTTCTCCCACATGAAGGTGATGGGATGCACAGTCATAGAATTTGTTCCTGAGTCGTTATTTCTGGAGAACTTAATCCTTCTGGAGTACCAAGTTACACTAAATATTAGGCTAAAGACTTTAATTCACACATCAGTTTTTAAAAATAAAACATTCATGTGAAGCACACAAGAACTTGATATATACTGATTAATGATGGTATATATAGATTTTCATTGTTAAGTCATTATATCTTCATACACACTGAAAACAACTTTGTATGAACAGAAAACAAAATACACTGCAATTCCTAACACACTTCAGCCTCCAATCTGAACTGGGGTACTTCAAACAGCTTTAATTGGTGTTGTCTGATGTGGTAGCATGCTCAAAGCCGAGTGTCCCTGTTGTGTGTTCAGAACAAAGTTGTACTGATTGCCACAGCACTACCCAGGGGACAACTGCCAGAAACACTCTGGATTTGTTACACATTTTATTTTGAATTGATTTTGGTTGTTGTAGGTTCAGAAACCTTGTAGCGTCACCACATTTTTTTTTATGACCTACACACTCGGCTGCACAGTTCCCTTTGTGACCACAACTCACACTTTAAGAAACACTGCTGAAACATGCAGCAGGAATGCACACTGAGTTTATGGCCAGGATGCCTACTAACGACTGGACCCTACATCCACTGAACCAGGTCAGCGATAAACAAGTCTGGTTATGGGTGGCTCTGAAAAAGAGTAAATTGTACTCTTTGTGTAACATAAATGCGTCACCACCAGACTTGAAAGGTCCTAGTATAACTTTGACTCAGGAACAGTGAGGAATCAAGAGCTTCTAAATAGATGAGCAAAAAGATTAGAAGTCACTTGTAGGAAAGGAATCTGACCCTAAGGGATGGCAGAAGATTGTAAACAGAACAGAGAGATTCAAAAAATATGTTTTAAAAACTCCACCCCAAGTTACGTTAAATTAAAGACATTTTTAAACAGCCTAATTATCCATCAACTGATAAATAGATAATGTGAAAATGTGGTACATTTACACAATGGAATATTACTCAGCCATTGAGAAAAATGGTATTTAAAGGTAAATGGAGGGAACTCATGAGAAACTGAATCATCCCAAGTAAGGTAAACTAGACCCAAAAAGACAAATAGTAGATATTCTGCCTTATATATGGATGTGGCTTTTAAGTTTTCAATTTGCATGTTATAATTCAAATATCCACAGAATCAGACAACTAGCAAGGAACCATGCGGGGAGGAGGGAATATCCCAAGGAAGGTAAAATAGGATATACTGTCATGGAGAGGTAAGTGGGAAACCAGAATAAGAAGATTAAATAGGTGGGAAATGGAAGAGGAGAGTAAAGGAGGGAACATATGGACGGTTAACAAACATTAAAGGCCAACTGAGAAACATATGGGAAACTACTACTGCGTTTGCTTCTTAAAATATATACATATATGCAAGGAAACTATATGGAGTCACAATGTCCCAACTAGACATCCCACCAAGTAAAACCTCCAGTGCCAGGAGTGGATTACATCTTTTGAGTCATTGGCCAAAGGGTCCTATGGAACTATATGAATACCAGAAGCTATTGCCAAAGATATTGATCATTCTTCAAAACCTGATGATAAGGTGCAGACAATAGCTACTTATGTTATCAAACACCGAAACTAGAAGCACCACTCCAATTAACTACCGTCCATGGTGCTGAAAGGTACTCTGCACAGAGAAAGGCAGTCATCAGTGTCATCTGTGTACAAACCCTGAAACGTATTACAGCATTTTTTCTGAAGATATACTGGTGTAAAACTGTCACAAATGTTATGGAAGTAGCCAACCACTTTTGTATTGAGTTTAAGGCCTATTTTTATGAGAAGAAAACAAATAATACTGCTAAAGTGTCCAAGAACCTGAGACAAAGTCGGGGGTGGGGGGGAGTTAATATTATTACTACTATAAAGGAACACAGTAGTAAAATTACTCCTAGTGAGATACAACCCATAGATGAGTGGCTTGCTCAACCCTCATCAGAGAAGTTTCTTCTTGGTTTGGTGATAGTTAACACAGAGATACACAACTGGACAATGTGCAGAGAGTCAAAGTTTTTGGAGCACTCAGTCCTTAGGAGGATGTCTCCATCAAAGCCCTCTCCTCAAGGCTCAGGGCCTCATAAAACAGAAGGCCGAAAGACTGTAAGAGCCAGAGAGGATGGGTAATACAAGGAAACAGTGGCTTCCGGACACATAAGGATTAGTGGATGTATAAACTCACAGGGACTGCAGCACAAGACTTGCAGAATTTCAAACCAGATGAAGTTCCAGCTCTGCAAGATGGAAGCGGACATGGACCTGACCCATAATCAGGAAGCTATTTGCAATTGACACCCACTGAAACAGTAAAATTTATTTTTCTCTGGTAGAGTGTCACTGGTAAAGCAACTAAACTTCAGGACAGTCTCCATGCCCATAAGTAATTAATCAACACACACAAAAAAAAACTCCATGTTTTTGTGAACTTTTTTGTATCATTGTGTTATTTTGGCATACTTTGTCTTGTTGGTCTTTGCTTATTTGTTCTGATTTTCATTTTTTGGAGGGTGTTTCGAGAGGGGGAGAGAGAAAAGAATAACATGATAGAGAAATAGGGAAGTTTTGGGAGGAGTTGTGGGAAGTAATCAAAATATATGAAAAAATAATGAAAATATATTAAAAACAAACTTTTTACAACTTCAAAATTACACATTTATTGGAAAACTTTGGTCAAGAGTGTGTATGCCTTTTAGCAATTTGCTTCTTTTACCTGGGGAAACATAAAGTCTACTTCTGGATTACTAGAGGTTCTGCCTTCTGCAACATGGGAAAAAAAAAACAAAGAAAACAAATGGGGGAGGGGAACTAAAAAATAAATGAGAAAAGAGATAAAAAGATAAATTGACTATTTGGCTGAATTGACCAATCAATTAATTCAAGAGTCAACCTAGCAATGCCATTCAATCTAGAGATATATCTTCTCAGGACTATTAAAAAGAAAAGGGTCAGGACCTCTTCCTCCAAGGTTACTATTCTAAAGGATGAAATAATGCTTTTATCAAACAATTAAATCGCTCAACAAAATCAATTACTGATTGTATCCCAGATTCCTGGGAGAATTGCATCATAAAAAGTGGTCTTTTGTAAGTTGTCAAGGGCAAGGACACAGCAGCTTTGAGACCTTTATTTGATAGCCACAGTGATCATTACTGCCTGCGTTGCAAAGTAAAATGCTTCCATCTTCGTATTTAATAAGCAAATGAAAGCATATTATAAGCAGACCATTACCTGATTTCCCATCTTTTAGTACAAATGAATTCATTTTAAACATAATGTTTTAAGAAGAGATTTCATTTTTTCCAGTGGGTTTCTAGTATAAGGAATTCTTCTTGTTTACTTCCTATTCCCATCAACAAGAGGTTAAATATTACATCTGAAAATATGTAATAGGTAATCTTCCTATTACCACACTATGGAGGCATGCTCTCCCATGGTTGAAGAACTGTGGGCACCTGCAGTGGGCTGCATGGAACTTCTGTCCCCATCACAGTAAGAAATCTTTTCTTCCCCATAAATGCAAAACCTAATCTTTTATATAACTGTGGGTGTTTTATATCAATTTTAATTTTTGGTATATGATAAATTATCTTCTCTTTTCTAGTGTCCCCATGGGTAAAAATGTGAGATAAATTTTAATTGAATGAAGCAATTTATAAGGAACAGAAAACCTTTTTTTCCGATGCTCGTTTTGGATTTGGTGTCAGACATTGCGGCTGTGGATTGAAACTGTTCCTTTAATTAATGCTCTCATTCTCAAAACTGGAAGATACGGTTATTTCATTTCACACTTGTATTTCCAGATTTTTGGTGCTTTGGGAACATGAATGAGAGAATCATATATAATAGAGAAGACAGCATTTCTGTTTAATTTAATTCAGAAAGAAACAAACAGAAAACAGGAATATTTACTACTCTGAGCAATTAGTAGCCCCCACCTCCACCCCTCAAATGCAGTAAGATCTAGATATAGGTACTTCTGCTTGTGTTGTGTAGGACCGTGAAAGAATTATTTGGTCTCCCAGGTAGAGCACTGATTTTGAGATAGCCGGAGACTCAACAGGTGACCATTGCCTGTGTAGGGACCGCACATAGCTTGCCACGCCTCCGGATTCCAGACACTTGACACATGGTCTAGACCTCCATTTAACCTGTGCCTTGCAGTCAGGTTTGGCTGTGGAGCCCCTCCCAAAGCGGTGTCACCTAACACAGCGAGAGAGGGCGTGACTACAGCCTTCAGACTCAAGACATTTCCATATTCATGACTTACCTAGAGGCCAAAAGGCATAGCCAATTACTTATTCCTTCCCTGTCCCTCCTCTCTTCCCCCTCCCTATTTAAGCCAGGCCCACTCTGGCTTAAGTGGGGGGGGGTGCACATCTAGACCTTCTATCACACACCATGAACAATAAAGCTTTGGAACTCGTGGAATTTCTCATGTTATTGGAGCCTGCCGTCGTGGAAAGCTTCCCTGTGTTTCTGACGCAAGATCCACAGTGTTGTACCTACCCACTCGTTCCATATGAGTTTTTTATTCTGTGCATCTTACTGAAAGCATTTTGGCTCTCTGCTTCTGAAGGAATTCAATCCACCTCATGTGCTCTCAAACTTTACAGCAGAAGTATGATTTTCTGGATACTAAAGGAGAAGCACTCTGTAAAGACTGTACTTAAGGCTCAGCTGATGGTTTTTTCAGTAAAGTGTTTGCTCGCCAAGCATGAGGACCCAAGTCCAAACCTCAGCACTTAGTTATCACTTAGAGACTTAGGCAGCTTGACAGAATGTTCCTGTATTCCCAGCACAAGATGGCTCTTTAGAGCTCTCTGCAGCCAGCCAACAAAGCTGTGGGCTCCAAATTCAGGGGACACCCTGTCTAAGAAACCAGTGTCAGCCTCTGACCTCCACAAGCACATATACCAAAGCATGCCCACATAGACACATACACACATATACACACATGTACCTTTTTTTAAGATTATGTTTTTTTTCTGAAGCTTTGGAACACATTGTGGACATTTGAGAGATGGCTGTGTCTTCTGAGAAGAGAATATGTGCAGCCCCAACATCCATTGTGGGGAAAATTTAGAGGCCGCCACAACGGTAGGGCCCCGGAGGGGCTTCCACGCTGGGGCGGGTCCCACATTCGGGAGGAATCCTATGGTTCCAGCAGCCTGGAAGCCTTGGCAGGCCCCAATAACACGAGGAAGTCCTTGGTTCCAAAAGGTTTATTGTCATGGCGGATGATAGATGGATCTAGGCATACCCCCCCAAAACTCAGGGCAGTCCTGAGCTATATAGGGAGGGGAAAAGGGGGAGGATTGGGGGAGGATCTGGGGGGAGGCATGCTTAATTTGCTCTGCCCTCTGGCCTTCATTAGTATGTAAATCCCTAGGGCCTGAGGCCTATAGCCTGGCCTATGTGACCGAACAATGTAATTCTATGGAGACCGTGACTGCTTTTCAGGATCCTGGATTCTGGGGTGCGCCAAACTCCTGCCGGTTCTCATACAGAATCACACACAGTGTCTGCAGAGTCTCGGGGTTCTAGGCACCTGCTCAACCATGACCCAGGATACCCTTATGCACTCCCACAATCCATGAGGTCTAAATCTATAGATTCACCCAAACATGGGTCCAAATTTTGCAGGAGAAACAACTGTATATGTGCTATAAGTGGACAGATAATTTTCTTGTCCTCACTCTATGTACAATCATGTTCACAACTTAGAGTCTACTGAATACTCTAATGAATGCTGAAATGACCTGAAGTGTATGAGAGGGTGTCACTAGGTTACAAGCAGGCCTAAAGCACACCTACACAAGTTACTAATACTGGGGATCCTGGAATCAATTCATTGTCATTGGATTTAATGTCGTCTTGCCAATAATTAGAATCTCTTGAGTAGGGAGCCTCAGTTGAAGAGTTGGTCTGATGTGCTTGGGAAGGCGCACCCCAAACTTCTTCCCACAGTCTTTCCATCCCATGTTCTGCAATACTTCCTGAGCTTTAGGTACTCAAGGTACAATGTAGATGTATCAGTTGAACTGCACTCCACAGTGGGCTCTCTCTCTCTCTCTCTCTCTCTCTCTCTCTCTCTCTCTCTCTCT
>NW_021604791.1:5431145-5431719 GCF_004785775.1 Grammomys surdaster
CTCTCTCTCTCTCTCTCTCTCTCTCTCTCTCTCTCTCTCTCTCTCTGTGTGTGTGTGTGTGTGTGTGTGTGTGTGTATGCATACCCTTAGTTCACTCCTCTAGAGAACCCTGGCTAAGACACAATCCTTCACAGACTCTGAGCAACTGCTGCACATGTTCATGTTTTCTTCCTCTACTTTGAGAAAAGACTATTTGTCAACCTAATTTTCTAGACATAGCCATTATGCTTTATAAATTTGACATGTAAGCACTTGAGTTCTTTAAGTAGATAAACATTACTAGAATGTGTAGTTTATAAATCACTGAAACATAAACAAGACCTACACGTTTTTAAAATTTATTTCTCATATCATCAAAATCGTCTTGCTTGTTCCTTGACTATTTGCATCTATTGTATTGCTAGTCCCTCAACCTAGAACTGATCTTAATGCTTGCAAGTAATTAAAATGGTATAAAAGCCAAAGGGAGGAGGGGGTATGATAGGGGGTTTCTAGGGAGGGGAAATGAGGAAAGGGGATGACATTTGAAATGTAAATAAGTACAATATTCAATAAAGGAAAAGAAGAGAAGAGA
>NW_021604791.1:5431819-5481840 GCF_004785775.1 Grammomys surdaster
TAACCTCAGCTCCACAGGTGAGCAGAGATAGACATGTTCTAGGACTTAATGGCCAGCCAGTCTTGTCAAAATGGCAAGATCCAGATCTAGTGAGAGAAAGCACCTGACATTACCTTTGTCCTCAATACACATATATATGTTCAAGTTTCTATACATACACCTCCCCTCTCACATTAATATATGTGTGTATGTTGTGACATGTACATACAGACATACACACACACACACTAGTGAAATTAATCATGAGCCATCTGAGTTGAGAGGTAAAGCGTCCTTCACAACAAAAACCACTTATATTAAGGTTGAATTAATCCCTTTTACCTGTCTTGAAGTCTTGCTCAGAGAGAGTATTCAATAAATAGATAATGATAGGAAAGCCAGATGATTTTCTGAATACATTGAGGCTGTTCTGCTATAGCTACTCATTAAACTTCTGCAGGATCAGAACCCATCTCTTGTGTGAATATCACATAGCTACATTTTCAAAAAGGAACAAAGAGTTTTATGTTTAAATGTCTTCAGAAGAGATGTTTGCTCTCCTGTGGTGTTTCATTTGACTCCTTTCTTCCCTCCTACAGTTCACCCCACTGGCTCCCCTAGCTAGCATGCCCATTTAGCCCATGAATTCATCTGTTGAGTTCACACTCATTTTTAAAAGCTCTGTAAGAGCTAATCCTTTACTCTCTAATCCTTTACTTTGACTTTTTTACTTCATATATTGCCCAAGTGATCTTCAGACTCCTGAGCTCAAGTGATCAACCTGTCTTAGCCTTCCAAGTAGGTTCACCTCTATGTCACTACCACAATCAACTCTATTATTATTATTATTAATATGAAAAGTATGTTGTACTACACTTGTAGTGGTTAAAAAAGAAACCTTAATGTTTCTTGGCAGTGCACCAAAAATTAATACAATTTTATTAGTCTTATTTGAATTACTACATATTTGGCTGTAAATGACAGATAATTCCATCTTCTTTTTCTCTTAAAAATATAGCATGTCTATAATGTCTTTATAAAGTGGTGGTAATTTAAATGTTACCTGTGAAATTTTTCGTTGCTTTATCAAACATATTCTTGCATAGATCTTAACTACAGCTTACAGAAGCATGAGTCCCATAGTCTACATACAGCATTCTGCAAATGTGTTTCCTGCTAAGAATTTCCAAACAATCTCTCATGGTAGACGCACACAATAAATTTTTTCTGAGTAAAATAAACATTCACAAAATTGTGATTAGGTACAAAATTTCTACCAGTAAAATGATACACATTAGATCTCCTTACTAGAGAAGACCCCTAAATAATTACCTGTTGCAGGCAATGTTTAATAAATGGCACCTGGTCCAGGCTGTTCCCAGACAGCCGCCATTTTCCTCTGGCTCTTGGCCAGGGCTTCAGTTATCTAGAAACACCAGTCCTGGCACCTATGAGATGTCAGCATAGTGGCTGGTTCTGCCAGTCCACCACACTGTCCAAAATGCTTGGCTGAGCCCAGACCATCCTGCTATGACTGTGGTACCCGGTAGAAATGAGACTCTTAATGCTTAAAGATTATCAAATATCTATATATTTGGAAATACTCAATTAACAAGATGCCCACACAATTAGAGTTGTTACCCAATACCCAACCTTAGATATAAATTGTTACCCAGGACTGCTCCTGATCCATCTGTAGTTCTCCATGGCTGCTACTTCTCTCCTCTCTCCTCTAGCTTCTCATCTTCCTTTCCTTCTTCTCTCCTCCCAACTCCTCACTCCACCTACCCCTCATACAGCCCAGTCGCCGAAATTTATACAAATGTAGTGAGAATATATCCTACTACAAATTACCAAATTTTGGTAATTACCAAATTACCAAAGCAATATTTTCCATACCTGACATATAAAACTATGAAAACTTGATCTTACATATTAAATGAATAGTAAACTTCTCATCATTACCCATGTGTGTGCACACACTTTATAGAATGTGGGGTAATATTATATATTACATTACCTCTCAAATATCAGACTTACACAGAGTAGGGAGACTTTTATTTATGAGAAAAGCATCCATCTTTGCATATGTACACCAATAAATTAAAAAAAAAAACACGTACAGTTCTGAATCTGTAAAATCTACTTTTAGAGTTTTAAGGGAAACTTTGTATTCTTACCAGGACCATTTACTGGTTTCATACATTTAGCTTTCACATGTTATAGGGGAAAAAGACATCTAATATTTAGATATCTTAAACTCACCTATCTACATATTGGTTAGAAGATAATCACGGTTACAAGAAAAGAATGAAAAGGCTCACTATATCCAATAAAGATTCTCAGTTCTACAGTATCATTTACCAAGAAAATGCCTTAATACCATTGAAATAATCAAAGCTCTAACGATGCTGGCCAAATTGTAGCTAAACCATTTAGTGCAAATGCCACTAATTACTTATTTTCTTTGTTACAACATCTAGAACAATAGTGGAATGCAGAAAGCAATTGTGCTGAAAATGGACCCATTGTCTCTGTAATCAAAGCCACTGGGAGCACTGTCAGTGCTGTATTTATGGTGATGCAACTGGTCCTCAGGCAGAGTACAATGAGCCGAACCACATACCCTCTTGTTCTCTTCTGGCATTAATTTTGCTCTTGCTTCTTGGTATGACAAAACGGGTTGCTGGTCCTCTGCTTGAGCATAGTCAATGCTGTTAGAACCAATTTATCACTGAGGAGAAGCATCTTACACTAATAGAAATGGCAGGAGGCCAGGCTTAGCCGTCTCGTAACATGAGTAGCTAGTTTTTGTCAGCTACAAGGTGTTGAGCATGATAGTATTGTGTAGACTTGTTTGTTTTAATAGTGGCTCCTTCTCTATTGTGCTGATTGATGTACTCGGCGAGCTATTCTGGAAAAAAAAAGATTATTGTGAAAAGTTTTTTTGGGAAAAGACAACAGAAGGTTGAATGTTAGGTTTAAATACAGTATCGAGGGAAAGTGTATATAAATATAACATGAATCAAAGAACCTAGTTACTACTTGAAAATAAATACTAAAATACCTTCAGTGTGTAAGATTTAAAAATTTCCTGGGCCATGGTCACTCATCTGAATATAGAATAAACTATCTCCTATTTCCTCTGAGGTAAAAGCTGTATACCTTGACAGATTGTTCTTTGTTGTTGTTTGTTTGTTGTTTGTTTGCTGGCTTTGAGGGTACTTCATAAGTGTTCTTTTTGAAGTGAACAGACTTTTGTTCGTGTTCTTCAGGAAGAATCAGGCACCAATATATCACTAGATCAATTGGATATACCTGTTTGAGGGCTGTACCCATGAACATATCTAGGTGCTAATACATTGTAAGAAAAAAAAATCCATGAGTAAAATTGCAGAGAATTTTCCACACTATAAAATATTGTTCTACATGAAAGCCATTAGAAACAACCAAAGCATAAAGGCTTTTCTGGTTCACCATGGACTTTGCAAATATGAAAAAAGTAGTGTATATGAAAGGTAAGGTATCTTTGTGAGAATAGTAAGGTTTCCAATGCTAGCCTGGTCCAGAAAGCAACCACCAAACAGAATAACTATAGTGTTTTCTGCTTAACCTGCAGAAATAACCATATCAAACAAAATAAGCCACTGGCCATATCACAAAGCTGGCCCTGGTTCCAAGTTGGGAATTGAATGAGTTGAAATTACATGCAGAGTGGCTCATATGACTTCCCAAGGCCAAACACTGACCAAGGTGGACTGCTCTTACTGTACAAAGTACATACCAGGAAATTGTACTTACAGTGTTACTGTGCACAAATGAAGTCACCTTCCAAATGGAGATACCTACTGCCCGTCACCATACTAAAATCATTCATCTGATACTGCCATATTTGGTTCTTTCTTTACAGGGTAATAAGTAAATTTGTCTCCTCCCCTCACTCTGTTCTAAACAGTGAATGTGTTAATTAACCCATCTAAACCTCACCATACAGTAGGTTCAACACTCCCTAAACTACAGGGCTTGTGAGAAATTCAGTATGGCTAGTAAAGAGGTAAATGTTATGAGGCTGAGGACCTTGACTTTCCCTAGAACTTCAACATAAAATTTTAGAGCAAGAAATCATAGAAAGTTATTGAAAAAATGAAGCCACAGAAGATAAAAGATAGTAGAAAAATATTCCATGTCCCTAAATAAGAAGAATTTATATTATGGAACTATCTACACTACCAAAAGTAATATACAGAAATAATGCAATACCTATCAAACTTCCCATGTCATGTTTCACAGGTTTAAGAGAAAACAAACAAGAATTTATACAGAACCATAGACAGTTACAAATAGGCAGAGTTATGCTAAGGAGTAAGAATAATACTGGAGATGTTACAATCCTTGACCTCAAATTGTGCAGAGAGAGAGAGAGAGAGAGAGAGAGAGAGAGAGAGAGAGAGAGAGAGAGAGAGAGAGAGAAACTTGGAAAGCAATGGAGTAGAAAAGAATACCAGAAACAAAACACCAAAACTATGCCCACATAATTTTTGACATAGGAGACAAAAAACATACTTTGGAGAAGAGATGGCTTATTCAACAAATGGTGCTAGCAAACAAGACTTCTCTCTGCAGAAGAATAAAATTAGATTTATATCCTTCTCCATGTATAAAAATCAATTCAAAATGAATCAAAGACTTTAAACCCTAAAAACACTGCAACTTTTAGAAGTAAACACAGGGGGACACTTTGGGATATTGAGGTGGGCAAAAACTTTTTAACTAGGACAGCAAATAGCACAGGGACCAACCTCAGGTAACAACAGATGAGAGACTACATGAAAGTAAAAAGTTTCTGTACAGTGGGGGAAACAATCAGAGAGATTAAGAAGCAGTCCACAGAACAGGTAAAATTCTCCTACCAGCTAGACTTCAAAGCAAGGTTTAATGCCTAGACTTTATGCCTATACTTTAATGCCTATACTTGTTGGAATTAAATATCAAGGAAATAAAACTGTCAGTTAACAAATAGACAAGTGAACTGAATACAGTTTGTTGAAAGAAAGGGGGGAGGGAGGAAAGGAGGGAGGTGTGGGGAAGATTTAAGAAGGCCACCACAGCAGCGCAAGCCCCAGAGGGGCTTCCGCCTCCGTGGCGGGTCCCACATCAGGGAGGAAGATCTTATGGTTCCAGAGGCCTGAGGGCCTTGGCGGCGGCAGGCCCCAGTAACACGAGGAAGTCCTTGGTTCCAAAAAGGTTTATTGTCATGGCGGATAATAGATGGATCTAGGCGTACCCCCAAAAAACTCAGGGCAATCCCGAGTTATATAGGGAGGGAGAAAGGGGGAGGATCTGGGGGAGGAATGCTTAATTTGCTCTGCCCTCTGGCCTTCATTAGTATGTAAATCTCTAGGGCCTGAGGCCTATAGCCTGGCCTATGTGACTCTATGGAGATCTATGTGACTGCTTTTCAGGATCCTAGATAATGGGAGGGACCGAACTCCTGCCGGTTCTCAAGCAGAATTCCACGGAGAATCTCGGGGTTCTAAGTACCTGCTCAACCATGACCCAGGATACCCTTATGCAGTCCACAGGGAGGGGAGGAAGGAGGGAGGGAGGGGAGGAAGGAGGGAGGGAATGTAAATAGTCAATAACTATTTCAAAAGATGTTCACTATTTTTAGCCATCAAGGAAATGCAAATTAAAACTACACTGAAATACCACCTTATCCTAGACAGAATGGTAATCATCAGGAAATCTGACAAAAAAAAAACAATAGAAAGGATGTGGAAAGAAGGAAAACCTTACTCATTGTTGGTGGGGATATAAATTAATACAGCCATAGTGGAAATCACTTTCATGATGTCTCAGAAGATGAAAAATATAATTCCAATATGATGCAGGTATCTCGATCCTGGGCATATACCCAGGGAACTGCTTGCCCAGCTATAGAAATATAAGTATTCCTATGTTTGCTGCTTATTTATTCACTGTGATAAAAAATTTTTTAACAAAATTAACTGTCTTTGAACAAATGAATGGATAATGAAGATTTGATACATATAAAAATGGGATACTATTCAACTTTAAAGAAAAAAGTTAAATTTTTTTCAGGAAAATGAACAGATGTCAAACGTATAGTATTAAGAAAGGTTGAACAATCTCAGAAAGAAAAGCAGTGCGTGCTTTGGCTCATATGCAGAATCTAAACAATGTGTATGTATATGTATGTATGTATGTATGTGTACATATATATAATATATGTGTGTGTGCAAATGTATATATATGTATATATACATGTATATACATACATACATATATATATGTATGTATGTGTGCATATGTGTATGTATATGTATAAACAAATATACCACTGGATACTGAATTATGTGAAAAAGGGAGAAGAAAGGCTAAAGGGAAGAAAGGGGTAGGGTCTGAATGTAGGAAATGGATCTGTGTTATGAAAAAGACATAGAGCTAATTGTTTTCTAGTTCTAATTCCATCATGGAGATTTGGGTTTAGATGATGGATATGTGTCTCAAATATATTTGAAAAAAAAGATATATTTAACACTGAAATTGTGAGATGCAATGTGAAGACACACAGCTTCTGCTCCTAGTCCCTATTGTAAATGCAGAGACATTCACCAAGTTGTATAGACTTTGAGTCTGGGAAATTTTGATATGTGATATATTGTTATTTATTTGAAAGTTTTGTAAGAAACCTTATAAATTTAAATTTTAAAATGACCTTTGGGTAGTTACTGTCATTTTTATGATCCCATCTGCATCAAATGTGTGGAAGTATGGGGTCATCATATTAACCTTTTCCAGTGATCTTCAAGTTGTGTATTATACGCTTTACTGATTCCCCCTTTCTGACAGACTCTAATTATTCCCAAGAGGTAAGAGAAAAGGGAGTCACCGAAGGTTCCATTTGTGTGTTTGGTCCTAAGTCATCACAGACTGAGCTTTCCATCTGAGAGCTCGTGTGCTGTTAGGAGTGTTGCCTACCATCATAGAAATGTGGTTTCCAAAGTAACCAAGTTGTCAGAGCCTCCCGAATGCAGGTGTGAGTGTGTGTGTGTGTGTGTGTGTGTATGTCTATGTGTATCTGTGTGTGTATGTGTGTCTGTGTATCTCTGAGTCTCTGTGTGTGTGTCTGTGTATCTATATATGTCTGCATGTACCTCTGTGTGTGTCTATGTGTCTATATATATATATATGTGTGTGTGTGTGTGTGTGTCTGTGTCTTTGTCTGTGTCGGTGTGTGTGTCTGTGTGTGTGTGTGTTTGCATGAATCTGTACTGTGTGTGTATTTATGTACGTATCTGTGTGTGTATGTATGTGTGTCTATGGCTGTGTGTGTCTCTGCATCTGTGTCTCTCTGTGTCTGTTTCTGTGTGTATGCCGATGTGTGTGCCTATGTATCTGTGTGTCTTTGTATGTGTGTGTTTGTGTGTGTGTCTGTCTGTCTGTTTGTCTGCCTGTCTGTCTGTCTGTTTGTGTCTCCATGTAGGTAAGGGGTTTAAATTTGAGTGATAATGAAATGGAATAGCTTGCAAGTCAGTTTTACTCACAAGAAGAGCGATAACATGCTTTGCTAACTGTTAGTTACTAAACAATCATCTAAATAATATTTTAAGTGAATCCAAGCAAGAGCCTAATCTGAGCAATTATATCATTTGGATGGAGCTTTGATAATTTTGAGGTCAAAAAGCCTTTGATAATCTACCACTGTTTGCATCACATTGGTTTTAAAGTATTGTTTTGTTCTCTTACAAATCTTGAATGTGACAGCTATAGGAATACAAGTATGTCTAGGAAGCTTGGGATTTCTTTTGTCATGTTTATTCAGCCAACTCTGTGACTGTAAGTCTTTATTCCTAAAATCAAAGATGTGCAGTCATCCTGCAAGTAGCCAAGAAATGTGCACACTCTCTAAGACTCAGGATCATCAGGAAAGAAGTCAACTCAAACCACAAAAGCCTCAGATCTCTAAAGTCCCTTCAAGTCATAGGTGGCATTTCTCATTGTGCTAGGGAGCCCTTTGAAGATGCTGAATTAGCAGTACAATATAATGAGGATTAGGCTAATTTGACAGAGGTAGTAGGACACTTTTCTCCATACAGACTCACTTTAATTTCAATCTGCTGCCCAGTAGCTAAAGGTGAAGGTATGTGTGACCTTTGCCAGCAAATTGGAATCTCCAACTTGACAGAGTAGAATTGCTCTTCTTCAGATGTCAGGGTAACCACGATGCATGATGTTGATCAGGGTCAGATTGTCTGAGATATATATTTTCATTCACCTCCTTAGAGATTGGACCTGACAAAACTGTAATAGCTTATTGAGTTCAAAATGACAATGACATACTGGATACCTTCAAGCACTTTCATTTCTCTGGCGTCCTGTGACTACTTCGGAAAGAAAGCTCTTGATTCCACAGAGTAATTATCATGCAACATTTTCAAAATAGAATTTTCATATGTAATTATGAAATGCGATTGTATACCTCACCCTATGCTATATGAAAGTAAAATATTAAACTCAGCAAATGAATGGCATTTACAGTTGCTTTCTCACTGGTTTAGCTATGAAGTACGAGATCAGACTGGATGGAGGACAACTGGAATACACAGCATGCTGAAGCAACTAAGCAGGGCTCACATGGACACACGGAGACTGATGCAGCAAGCACAGGGCCTGCATGGGTCTGTACCAGGTCCTCTGGGCATATATTATGGCTGTTAACTTGGTGTTTTGTGGGATTTCTAATAGTGGTAGCAAGTGTGTATCTGACACTTTTCTCTTCCTCTTGGGACTCTTTTCCTCCTATTGAGTTGCCTTCTCCAGCCTCAGTATGAGGACTTTTGCCTTGTCTTGTTGTATCTTGTTTTTTCCTATTTGACTATTGTCTCTTGGGGGCCTGTTCAATTCTGAAGAGGAAAAAAAAGGGAAATGGATTTGGGGAGATGGGAGGGAAGAGGAGGGTATCTAGGAGGAGTAGCAGGAAAGGAAACTGTGGTCAGGATGTATTATATAAGAGAAGAAATTCATTTTCTTTTTAAATAAAAAGAAAATGAGAAGATTTTCTTCCATATAACCATCATTGTGAATATAGACCAGAAGCCAGAAGATATGTTCTGTAAAGAGTCAGGGAGTAAATGGTTCCAACTTTGCAGGTTGTAAGGTGTGTAAGTGGTTGTAGTCTAAAAATCAAGTTGTAAAATAACATGTATGCTCTAACCTATCCATCTTTTGTCCCAAATCATTTACGCTTTGAATAATCTGTCACTGAAATTTGCCTTGAAGGACCGAAGGCAATCGACCTGTGATATGTGGTTTTGGTCATCTAGAATGAGCTACATCAGATATAAGCTCTGACTTCACTGAGTAGAGGGTCAGACCCAAGCTCTCGAATTTTGAGCATCACTTCAAGTGCTGAGTATTGAACTCACAGCCTTGGGCAAGCTAGGCAAACCCTCTACCACTGAACTGTTTCCTCAGCGTGAGGTTCTGTCTTCTCACAAGTTCTCAGTGCTGTTGCTTTTCCAAACCATACTTTAGGTGGTAAGACAAGAGGATATAAAATTAAAATCAACCTCACATCACTATGAATAGCAATCAAACAGACAGTAAGAAATGAGAAAGCTCCTCGTGTCCAGTTTGCAAGGTGACAAGGCAGACTCTCAAAATATATAGGACATAATTCTTTCCCACTGGAGCTTACAATCAAGACGAGCACAGGAGAGTAAGTAATTGGGGGATAAATAAAGGAGATCTTAAGTGACAAGTGAGTTCAGAGAAACAGAAAACTAGATGAAACTCCGGGGATGAAATAGAACAGATAAATTTTATCCTGAATCACAAAGAATGAGCAGTAAAAAGAAGGGAGACTTAAAACAGTGTCTACTCTGGTGGTAGAAATGGGTAAGATAAACAATGTGTCTGTAAATAAATGAACGTGTAACAATGATGCCCATTATTTTTTACCGTAATTAAAAAGGCAAGGACAGAGAGATACAGTGTGGCAGCTCTAGGATCACTTCACAGAAAACATGTGTGAAAAGCCACATGGTTACAAGGGGCATGTGTAAAGTTATGACTTGATTACGTGTTTATTTTGACGGGCTTTGGGGAGTTGTCACTAGAATGGAGGGGAGATGTGTGGAACTCTGTTATAAGACACCTCATGGTACCACACTACTGATACCGCACAGCAAGCCATCTCTTGACTTCTTTCAAGACAAGTTTCCTTAAGAACACATTTCATTATCCTTTATTATTGTTGCAGGGTAGGCCAGATGCCTGTGGTTTACTGTGGGAAATTATCTGCCCTGAGTACCCATGGCAAAGTACATTTATCTGGCCAGCCATTAGGAGTTAAGTATTGCTCTATTTCTCAAGAAATTCTGCCTGCAGTCCCACTTTTAGAGATTGCTTGCTTTAGATTACCATCATGCTTATCAAGCATGAGGACATACTGTGTGCAGGGGTCCCAGACATTTCCAGGCCAAACAGTAGAGCATCTCCTAACATGTTAATTTTATTAATTTAGCGTAAATAAAATTTAACTATTTTAATTACGTTCTAAGATGTTATTTTGATACTAAATGATTACGAATGCACTGTAAATAGATTGCAAAACTACATGTTTTCTTCCTACTGCATGAGTTAATCTTTTAAAAATTCTGGAAGTTCGGACTCCCTTTTGAGAGTCAGAAGGCCATGAAGTTCACAGTCCTTAACTTTTACATGTTCTTTGGTGAGAACTTTGCATAGCTTTGGATGGATGCCCACCTGCAAATACTGTGTAGCAGTTAAAGAAGAGCTATTGTGAATCTCATAACAATGTGTCTGCGAAGAAGTCCAGAGAAGAATGAGATTCAATACACAGCATCCCATTCACATAAAGGAACATGTACACAAAGCAGAAATGCACAGGCTACAGGGATAGAAGGACAGGCATTGAAAACATCAAACTGGTTGTACTGGAGTGTGGAAAGTAGAAATAGAGAAAGACTAGTGAACAAAGAACCTATGCGTGCAGTGAGTAGAAATAACAATGAACTAAATAATAAATGAATTAAACTAAACCTCTGCAGTGGATGTTCAAAGAGGACTGGAGAGTTACCAACTGCCAAGTTTTCTAAGATAAAGTTGTCTTTGATTAGCTACTATCTTTATTGAAAGCTAGACGAGAATGATCAAAGCAAGCTGTGACTCAAGGAATAGAACCAAATAACTAGGTTTTGGTTAGTAGTACTTTGTTTTTATGGCCTTTTGGGCCACGGCTTGTGTGTTTACAATTGAAGGAAGTGCTGTTACTATTTAAGTTGTCAGATGGGGAAATCCAGTCTTGGAATCTTGAGAAAGGAATTTGGCAAAGTCACTCAGCAGAGAAGAGACAGTTTGTAGCCTTTGATCATCTGTTTGTTGATCCAAACTAATTATTGTTTGTAGGCCAAGGGTAAGATCAGAAAGAAGGGAATAGAAAGGATGAAGAGGGAGACACCAGAAGGCAAAGAACAGAATGACACCTTCTTCAGCTTTGTTCTTTGTCAGCCTTAAAGGGTACGTTTATGATTTCCCAACTAAGCGTAGCTTATCTCCAGCTACCTGGAAATAACTAAAGCACCTTTGGCTCTTTATTTTCAAATTTGTCTTGAACATATTTAAGCAATTTTCATAATAACCTTTATAAGAAAAAAAGCCAAATTGAGACAAGATATGAAAAAAAAAACTACTCTTTAATTGGTAAATTAGAGTGTTTTGCAGGGAATGTTTTAAGCAAAAGTCTGTGAACCTAAGCCTAGAAATCTCAGGTGCCTGGCCTACAGCTTAATGATGTATTGTACGTAGTTTCTTAAGAACTCTTGAAAGAATAATTAGGTATCTACAGCTTAGTTACTCAACATCGTATTTATAGAGAGAGATCATGTAGAGAAATGTCATATTCCAGTGTTATTAGAGAAGCTTCTTGCAGTAAATGGTAATAAACACAGAGAACCACAAATAGACAACGTACTGAGAATAAGAAACTTTGGAGCACTCAGCCTTAAACATGATGCCTTCATCAAACTCCTTCCTTAGGGCTTAGGGATCCCTAGAACAAAGTACTAGGGATCTCCCTAGATCTTAGGGATCTGTGGAAAAAGAGGTAGAAAGATTTTAAGAGCCAGAGGGGATGTTTGACTCAAATAAAGGGGTGTCATCCAGTCACAAAAGGACTAATGTACATTTGAACTCCCAAAGACTGTGGCATACACAAGGTTGTCAAGAGCTAAAGCCACATGAGGTCCCAGTACTGAGAGGGGGAAGACATGGCCTCTGGCTCATAACCAAGAAGTTCTCTACAATTAATACCCAATGGCAAAGGAAAAATTAGTTTTCTCCAGTGGAGTCTCACTGGGTAGATTGACCACATTATAGGGTAAGCCCCCTTCCCAGGAGGAGTTGGCCAACACAAACTCAAGGAATTTTTGTAGCTATTTGGCTCATATTGCTTTGTTTTGGCACTATTTTGTCTTAGTGGCCTTTTGCTTGTATATTTGGTTTCTTTTTATTGTTGTTGTATGTGGTGGTGTGTGTATATCTGTTTCTTTCTCTTTATTATTTGTTTTGATTTGCTTTTTAAAGAGGTAAGCAAAGCAAGGCGAACATGGAATTGGATTCATGGGTGAGTGGGAAGGATCACGTTAGGAGAGGGAAAATTAGGATCTGAACATATATGAAATTTTATTCAATTAAAAATAAATATATAAATGAATAAATACCCTTACCAAAACAAAAGGAAGTTAGAAAGACAGAGAGAGAGAGAGAGAGAGAGAGAAAGAAAAAGAAAGAAAGAAAGAAAGAAAGAAAGAAAGAAAGAAAGAAAGAAAGAAAGAAAGGGAAAAAGGCTAACTCATTTTTAGAGATAGGGAAAGTTTCAGAGATCTAGAGATTTTTCCACATCTATGGTCCGTCCAAACCCTGTGCATGTGCTTTAGCTCTGGCATTGTCTCCAGTCTTGCTTTAACTATAGAGATCAAGACCTAAATGAGGAGTTTCAGTTCCCAGTCAGGCTCACACATCTCTCCTTGGTTCTTCCTGAAAGATCACAGCTGAGTTCTCCAAGTTTTGAGAGAATTGATCATGTTCAATGCTTTTGTCACCATTCCCTAGTTCTCTACGATTCAGCAGAGCACTTATTCATTGAACAGGACATGAGTATCCTAGTGTGTGGACTTCTGCCCTGGAAATGTACTTTAATTATCTACTATCATATTATTGAAATTTCTCCAGAATTTTCATGACAGAATTGAAGACTCATGAATATTCCTGTTTTCTTTTTATCTTCTTCTTTTTTTGTGTCATGTTCCATGCATTTATTTGTTCAACATGCTTCTCTCTCCCTCCCCCCCCTCTCTCTCTCTCTCTCTCTCTCTCTCTCTTTCTCCCTCTGTGTGTGTGTGTGCGTGCACACGCGCGCGCGCGTTCGAGTGTCTACGTGCATGCAAGGTCATACATAGGGCAAACATGTATAGCACTGGTCTAGAAGTCAAGAAACATCTTCCTCTGTAGACTCCAGAGATCAATCTCAGACGATTAACATCAGAAGCCAGTGACTGCCCTGCTTAGCCATTTGCTGCTCCTTTGACCTTGTTAATATTTGTTTTCTGTTTAATTTTCAATGAACATCCTTGAGTTTGTAAAATGTTATGCACTACGTTTTATGACTATTTTGAAATTTTGTCTCCTTTAATATTACAGGTTACCTCTAAAGACTCAAGAACTGGATTTTTAGCATATCTTAACACAGAACAACTCACTCCCTAACCTTGGGGTAGAGCAAGTTTAATAGAACAGAAATTGGGCTGTAAATACTGTTTTAATGAATTGCTATGGTGTTCTGATCCTTGTATTTGCAAACGAAAGAATTCGGAGATGCAAAGAGTTTAAGTAGGAGCTTTTTTAACAAAGCAAGCCAAACATATTAAGGAGATATTTAATGATCTGTCTCCAAATCTGTGAGCATCCCAGTGGACCCTGTGCTGAAGGATTTAAAGAAGTTTCTTGAATAGTTATGAAATGGATAACATGGTTGTAGAGTAAGGGATCCAATTTTCCATCCCAGAAATGGTGGACCAGATCATCCTTTTAAAGTATTTCCCCCACCGAGCTACTAATTGGATAATTTTTAAGCTACAGAGTTAGTGGCATCACAATGAAGTTGGAAATGTTTGAGGCTATCCACCCTTCCTTTGTGCATGTAAGGCGAGTACGAAAGTGCCTTGGTTCAAGATCAGTAGAAACAATCTAAGTCCATCTGAAGGAAGTTTAACCACATCCTGACCCAAGATACACAGCTACCAAAATGCATTGCAGCTGTTTTAGCAGCCTCATAGTTATCTTATCCAAAACCTATCCAAGGTTATGCTAACTATCACATAAATATTATGAAAGCATGTCTACTAGTATTTTTATTACAAAATATTGTGAAGATTTAAAACTTATTAACAGAAAACATTTTCATCACATTATGTCTGTAATGAAGAGAAGAAAAATCAGACTTATAAAAATAAAAAAAAATGATCCAAGCATCAGGGGACACATACCAAGAAAACAGAAGTAAGAGGTTAGAGGGGAGAATATATCAAAGTACGATGTACGTAGCTATGTGAATATTTTAACAGTTAAAAAACTCAAACAAACAAAAAAGATGACCCTGTTCAGCAACACACTTAGCTAAATGTATCTTGTGGATTAAAACATGTTTAATATGAACATTTAGCATCTTCTCAGGAAAAGAATCAAGGCGAATAGATTTTGGACTGATGTTCCCAAAGCGTGTGTTAATTCTGTTGAATGAGAAGAGAGCAGAGCTAATCATCATCAAAGCCTCACACTTGGCTAATCTGGGAGCATCATCCTGAAACAGCAGATCAGTAGTCCATGTGTCTATCTGTGGCTCCTCAACATCTTGTACTTTTCAGTATTGTCAAGGCTGCAAGAACAGAATGGAGGCAAGTTATTGGCACCAGCATTTATGCATTAAACATCTGCACACATAAAATAATTCTCCCATTATTTTTTAGTGATTCAAACCTTCATGTCAATTTGCTTCCCTTAATTGCTTTTTTTATTTCATTACCAAGACTTCTTAAAAGTAATTCATAGTATGCAGCAGTGTTTGAAAATGTTTGTCATCTTAAGTAGCTTTTTCTTTCACTTACCACTCAGAAGCAGAAAGAAATTTCAACATATTAAGTAAAACACTAGGGTTTTAATAGATGTAATTAACAGAGAGATGGTGCTTGAGGACTTAACCGTTCACTCATCCATCCATCTATCCATCTGTTCCACAAACTTTTTTGAGCAATTACTTGACACTATGCTAAGATAATAAAATGTCTTATGGATTTCCAGATCTTGGGGAAAAATACATGAACAGTGATTCCAGTGAAATCTAAGAAATGTTGGAGTGGAGATAGGTGCACAGCAAAAGAAATAAGAACTAAAGTTCCCCATAGAAGCCACAGCACACTTGGTATACATTATTCCTCTTATTGCAGTATAAAATTCTGTATTTTACCTATTACTCAGGATTAAGTTATGACTTTGAAAATGAGTTCCTAAGAGCAGTGTTTCTCAACATATGGATCTGACCCTTTGGGGAGCCAAATGACCTTTTCACATGGACTGCCTAAGACCATTGGAAAACCACAGGTATTTACACTACAGTTCATAACAGTAGCAAGTTTATACTTAAGAAGTAACAAGGAAAGTATTTTGTACGTGGGGTTCATGAAGATATAAGGAACTGTATTAAAGGATCTCAGAATTAGGAAGGTGGAGAACCACTATGCTAAAAGAAGAAAAGTCATAAGGGCATTTGTACCATCTCACCTGACTTTTCAATGGAGACTCTTCAGAAAGGTTAAAAGGTTTCCATTTTATACTTGTGAGTGTCCAAAGTAGGACTTTTTTCATTCATGTAAAAATGTGAAAGAGAAAGATACATGAATTCCTCCTTTTTATTTACCTATTTATTATATACACAGTGTTCTGCCTGCATGTATGCCTGCAGACCAGAAAACGGAATCAGGTCTCAATATAGATGGTTGAGAGCAACCATCCGCTTGCTAGGAATTGAACTCAGGACCTCTGGCAGAGGTCTGGTAGGAATGATAGATTTTCTTTCTTCTGTGTTAGAATGTCTACTCTTATTATCATCCTTGGTAAGCTCAAAGTATAGCTAAGGAAAGCAGGAGCAGGAGAAACCATCTTCCCAAGGAAGCGCATACTCGTTTGTTTTCATTCTCAAGTGGTCAGCCCTGAAAACATACATACAAATAACATTTTATGGACCAAGCAGGATTAATTAATTCATTTAGTATGCGTAAGTGTGTGTTTATAACCATGAACTTGAGGAAAAACAAGGGGTATATAGTTGGAAGGCTTAAAGGAAGGAAAGGGAAGCAGAAAATGATGTAATTATATTATATTCTCAAAAGATAAAAGAAATTTTAAAATATAAGCAATTGCAATAAGATGTATAAGAATTTTAGGCAGAGGTTTGGAAAATGCTGTGGAGAATTCAGACTTTGATGTAAGAAAATTTTGTTCGTTTGTTTTAAGACTCTTCTACATCAATGACAATGACAGACAGATAATTTGAAGAACACCAAAGGTGGGGACATCTGATGGATCTTGAGGAGAGTAGTACATCAGGTAGACATGAAGACTGCAGAAGAACTTCCCCATTCTTCATATAGGAAGATTAACTGAACAAGGTCAAAACAACGTGGATATAATCTAATAAGTAAAATTGATTAGTACTTCTCCAGCTTATGGAAATATGAATGATAAAAAGATCTTTCTTGAATATGTAGACTATTCTGGACATCATACCTACTGCCTCGGCTACTGCACACGGCTTAGGATTCTCTTTTAATATTATTTATGCAGTAGAACATCAATTTATTTAGTGTGCGTGTGTGTATGTGTGTTTGCACATTCACATGTGTGTCTTGCAAGGTGAGGCACCCAGACAACTTTCAGGGTCTGATCCTTCTGCAATATAGATCTTAGAGAAAGAACTCAGCTCATCAGGTTTTGTGGCTAGCATCCACACAGTTGAACCATCTTGAACCACACCAGTTGAACCATATATAAATCGTATGGCCCAATGAACACTTCACAGCTGTTAATACAGTTCAATTTCAAAACCAAGATTTGTCTGATTCTAAAGGAAGGGTTGGTCTGTGGATAAATCCAGCCCACCATCTGCCTTATTGCTATAGTTTTCCAGCAATACAACTACTCCTATCTGTGTATACATATAGATAGATGATAGGTAAGATAATAGAGAGATAGATAGATAGATAGATAGATAGATAGATAGATAGATAGATAATAGATAGATAGATAGATGGATAGATAGATAGATGATAGGAATATATTGATATATAATCTGTGTCTATTTTTACCAGCAGAGTTAAATAGAACCAAAAGATACCAAACATCTGGTTTCTATAGCTTTTATCATCTACCCTTTTTTACTCTACAATCCTCAGTAACAATCATTGAGGAAGTACATATCTGTTATGAGGATTCCAGACATTGGTTGAACCTCTAAGCCTTCCAGCTGCTCACATAAGTGATAAGCTGCCAGACATTTTAGAGACAGCAAAGAGACCAGCACTCAGTGCAGTGAGAAAGCCCTTGAGTTGCCTTGACCTTGACACCATCTGCCTTCAGCAGCACTGCTAGACCTTGTCTAGAAGAGGTAAAAAAGACTTTTAGGAGCACTGTGTCCCTTCCTCGCCCTAGGCATGCAGAATGGTCTAAAGTCTTTCCAAGCAAGCCACCCATGCCCTTCACAGACCTTCTTACTGTCAGACCCAACTAAAACAAAAGTTCGATTGAATCAAATATAAATGAGCATCTGAGATAGGTCTTTTCAATAAAATCTGATTCTATAAATACAAGACTGCCTGTTATAAAACTATTAAATAAATTTTATAAATAAAATCAAATTATAACATGTTTAGGATGCTTAAAAAAGAGAGACTAAATGTCATGGGAAGTGGCAGCAACTGGACAACACATAAAGAAATAAATTCCACTAAGTGTACCTTAGGCAATCTTGGTGTCTCGTTCTTTGGCCCTTTATTCTGAAAGTTTCACCTGCCTTTGGAAAACCGTACAGGGAAGGAAATGGGAAGTGGGAGTTTTTCAGGTGAGACACATTTGAAGAGCCTGTGTTGACACTTACACTTCTCTTTATCCACTGAATTAGCATCAAAGGATCAGAAGAGGGGTGTTGCAGAAGACTGAGGGGAAGATTCAGTTTATACCATGCACTGGGACAAGTAAAAAATGCTGTGTCCCTGTTTCTTCTATGACATTTCCTTGAAGTTGGTGTCATAACTCACCAACTTTACTTTTCCCATGGATTCTTCACATCAGGAATTTAAATGTGCATACCAAGCAGGGCTAATTTCTTCTCTTGTGATATCAGCATCCTCATAGAGGAAAGAAGAAAGAAGAAAGAAAAGGAGAAAGAAAGAAAGAAAGAAAGAAAGAAAGAAAGAAAGAAAGAAAGAAAGGAAGGAAGGAAGGAAGAAAGAGGGAGGGAGGGAGGGAGGGAGGGAGGGAGGGAGGGAGGGAGAGAGAGAGAGGAAGAAAGGAAAGAAAGAGAGGGAAGGAAGGAAGGAAGGAAGGAAGGAAGGAAGGAAGGAAGGAAGGAAGGAAGGAAGGTAAGGAAAAAATAAAAAATAAAAACAAGGGAGTAAATGCTCAGGGGGGGAAAAAGGAGACAGGAAGAAAGCAGAAAAATAAGGATATCCACCTTGACTTCTATAACTCATTTCAACTATGTCAATTTTCATCAAGCTCAATATTGAAAGTTTTCTTGTCACCTTTTGAATGCAAAATCTCAGGAATCCTGTGACTTTAAATGCTGTTATGTTCCAAAATTACATTATATATCCCTACCCTTCAAACTTCACCCTCCATCCCCACTTCCTCCCTGCACCACTCACTCCCACCCTCCACCCCCAATTCCTCCCTGCACCACTCACCCTCCACCCTCAACCTCACTTCTTCCCTGCACCCCTTACTCCCACCCTCCACCCCTACTTTCTCCCCACATCCCTCACCACTCATCCCCCACCCTCCACCCCCACTTTCTTCCCACACCCCTCACCCCATCCCCCACCCTCCACCACCACTTCCTCCCTACACCCCTCACTCCCACTCTCCACCCCCACTTCCTCCTTCACCTCTCACTTCCCACATTCCACTCCCACTTCTCTGTCCAATTCAAACCGCCCTCTCCAAAGCTCCATTGTCAGTAGATAGGCTGGTCTCAGACATTACCTCTTACTTTGCTTTCCCCTTGCTCTTTTTGCATTAGTCTTCTCCCCTACTCTGTCTACCATCTAGGTATTTTCAGACACTAAGACAAAACAGGATCTAATTGATCCTTTCCAGAGCTTGACTTACCGAACTAGTAAAACAAGATGGATACTCTGTTTTTCAAACTTTCCTCTTTCATCCTCTTAAAAGTACTGGGGGGAAAAACCAGTTTCTGTTCCTGCACTTTTCTTAGAGCTCAAAAACCACTGCTGTCTTTGAAATGTGTCAAATGCATCCACGTATGTGTGCACATACACATGTTGTAACCTGGTGTCTCCAAGGTCCAGAACTAACACATTTCCTAGCATTTCCTTCCATTTACTTTACAATATACTAAAATTAATTTGAGATTTAAAATACCTTCAGCTTTCACACTTGCCTTAAAAATGAGAAGCTTGTAGATAGGCAAAACTTAATAACAAATAATTCAGGATTTCTGTTCTCTCTCTGAAGCACAACTGTCATAAACATATACCTTCCACTCAGGGTTACCATGAGGAACATATTAAAGTGACAAACAGGAAAATGGATATGCTCCCAGCCAAACATTTTCATCATTAACAATAATAGAAATGCTGTTCCCAGCAAAGCCCCTGGGCATCACGAGTGCCCAAACTGGGAAGTAATTGCTCATCGATGGGGCCAGGCAGGCAGCAAAGCTACTAGGACTTCTTTTTTTCTTAAATAATGGTTACATAAAACCAATTCAAACATTCCTCCATGAAACATCTGTGAGAAGACCAGGGATAGTTCTGGGTTAGAAAACCTTACCTTGACACAAAATACTGTTCAGGAGCTTGTGGGGTAAATTCTGCTATGAATTTTCAAGCTACAAAGCCTTTTTGACTATTGCAAATTGTGAAATCAAACTAAGTCTGCACCAACAGAAGACTAGATAAAGAAAACACATTGTGTATACACAGTGGAGTTTTACTCAGCCGAAGGGAATGAAATGCCCTTTAGATAAAAAAGCGTGAACTACAGATTACTATGTTAAGTGAAATAAGCCATTCACACAAAAACAAATGTATACTGCATGCTGGCACTCACACCACATGTCTAAGCTACAGGAAGAGTGAAGAGGACATCATTAGAAGGGGAGGTGCTGGAGGCATGGGACTGAAAGCAGGGAAGATGAAGGAGGAACAAGAGACTCTGGTGGGAGGGTGAATTAACCAAATCGGATTGCATGCATGTGCTAAAAGGTAAACTTCATATGTGGTAATGAAAACTCATTTCATGTATCCAGTAAGTCAGTGAATAAATGAACTTCAACAGTAACTTTACAAAACAAGCAGTGTACTCCATTTCTTTGTGGTAGCATCCTATAGACCATGGGGTAGGTACCTTGATAGTCTGAATGCACACAAGGCTCTTAAAATCCAAGCACACAATGAGGGAAGAGACTCGGCAGAGTGAGGGAGAAGGCAAGGTGTTGAAAATGGGTTTTGTCCACAATCCTTTCTATTATAGGAAAACTTGAAATATTCCCTTTATCTCTATAAAGATGGAGGGAAATAAATCTGAGGCCTATCAACATTTGTTACTCGATTAGCATATGTTTTCAGCTAATATATATGAGCTCATAATACAATTCAAAGAATAAAAGAGTAAAATCCTTATTACTATAAAACCAGGACATTATTTCATAAGAAAAGATCAACTTCAAATAATCAAAACTCAAATTATTCTGTGGATGAGAAAAGATGCTTTGGATTGTTTGGTTAGGTTTGGTCTGGTCTGGTCTGGTCTGGTCTGGTTTGGTTTTCTTTGAGAGGGATATTCCCACCCATCAAGGCAGGAAGTACACAAATAAAATCCACCATGGAGTCATTAGCATTGTCCTTTGTCCCTTCGTCCCATACACATCAGTTTCCATCAACAGATCAAACAACCTCTTCCTATGCCCAAGACGCTCATCCTTAGGGATATCAGTCTGTGTCACCGTGCTCTGTCAGCCACTTGGATTACAGAATGGTTACAACAGCATCTATGATTTACTAGATTTCTGTTAGACTGACATTCACCTGAAGTGTCCAAAGCATCATTGTGGCCCATAGAACACTAATAGGAGCCTTTCCTATCAATTGTTTATCAATATGAGCTGAATAGCACCCATGAACGATCGCATCTGAATAAAGTCACACACAATTTGAACCAAGATGCCTCACTGACCACTGGAGAAAGGACAGCAATGGATTTTATGATATGTATATCTGTTCAGTTGAAGGGGAAAAAATTCAATTAACTCCGTTTTCATAGGCCAGCATATTATTCCCATGATCATTACTTAGTGAAGCTACTTAAGATAACTGTCCTTTAGAGAAAGGACTCCGAGTCGCATTAACTAGATTTCTGACCCATAGAGGAGTCATAGCATTTGTGTTCAGGTACTTTGCCTTTTTTATTTAAATTTAGTACATCATCAAAATTTAAAGTACTGGTATGATTTAATATTATTTTTGTTTAAGATCCTTTTTAGTAAACTGAATCAGAACACTAGATTATGTCCAAAAAATTAAAGTTGGAGGTTCTCAAGATACTGTTCTTTATAGTTTTATAAATTATAATAGGCTGGGCTATTCCCTGATTTCTTTTGAAATTTGGGAAATGGTCACAATCAACAGTCCTTGTATTCCCAGAAAAATAAGCAAGAATTAGTTGAAGCAGCATATATGAATCATAGAAATGGTTAGGAAACCAATGTGAAGGAAAGGCATGATCAAATACACGTCAATTAACCTAAAGCAAAGGACAAAGGACAAATCACCTCTGAGAGCTAACAAGCCAAGAGTGACAGTTCTATATTCTGTTCATTCATTAAAAATTTAATGATTGTAATTGTACTTGAAATATTAGCACAACACTTTCAAAATAAAAACTATAGATTTTAAACATAGCTATCAAGCAACTTAAAGTAGTTTACTTAACTAAAATTCTGTATTTTTGTACATCATGCAAAGTAGCTATAAAATTCACTGTCTGCTGTGTTTGTTTTTACTACTTCAGACAAGTGGCTTGCCACACTAAAACAGAAGGGAGGAGAATAAACTGTGGTGAAAGCATAAGAAGGAAAATGGTCTCAAGCAGGGAAGTTGCTATTATGTCTTTGATGAAACTGAGAGGAAAGAGTCACAGGCGCATGTGCAAATGGATAGAAATAAGAGAAAAAAAAGGGTGTATCCACATTTACAACCAACAAGATTTTCAGAAAGTTGGAATCAACTGTTTTAAAAATAACAAGACAGGAACCAAATAAGAGGCTGAGAAGCTAAGAGGCTACATAGCCAAGTCTGATCTGCCTAAGGAGCTTGGAAGTTATGCCAGAAGAGTGGGCCAGTCAGGGTTTCTCTAAGGGGATGGTACTGCATGTGCTATGCTCTCAGAAAGGAGTATGTTGAAGGAAGGCAGAACGTTTAGAGGCCACTGAAATAATTTGTGGGGATATGAAATGGTTTCATACAAGTTTATGGCAGTGAAAGTGGCTGTAAGCAGGGCTGTGGGAGCTGTTAAGAAGGCAGAGGTGGCCAGATGTCATGATTGTCAGGCAACAGGGAAAGAAGACATTAGGGTTTCATTGAGGCTTTTCCCTCTGCCAACAGGGAAAAAAATCATGTTGCCTGGGTTTTCTCCAGAATGTCTCATGGAAACATCACAGTGTAGCCTGAAACAGAGGTAAGAGCTCAGAAGAATGATCTGGACTGTAGTTAGAGCCCCATATGGAAGACATGCTTCCTCTGTAGTTCTAGAGCAATTTGTATCTATTTTCATTTTATTAATCACCTTATTAAAGTTATATATTTGCTCTCTGTCTCTTCTATTACACTTGCATTCACTGAGAGCCGGGATCATTTATATTCGTCTCTGCATTCCCAGTATCTAAGAAACAATTACAGCAGCTAACCGTGATGCAAAGGTCATTATTCACCAGGTTTAGCTCTTAATCCATACGGTGATTTTATACTCAGAACAGTGTGAGGCGGTATTTTTATTTTGCTCACATTATGGATGAGAAGATTGAGGTTTTGAGTTGAGTAGATAAATGTTCTGAAGGTATACTGCTAGGGAATTCCTCAAGACGGTCTGGTCATATATGTCACGCTCACGGTCACCATGTTACCTTAGGAATGTGGTAGGGCAGGTAAGGATTCAGCCAAGTTGATCAGAAGACGATACGCAAAATATGTTGACAAAAGTAGCTCGAGGAATACGAGGAAGCACCGTCAGTACATAAAACCTGTTCCCAGAAATGAGGTGGTGACCAAAGCCATCAGCTATAATGAATGTGTGTGTATACCATTCTCTAAGTGTGATGGTGATCAGGCCTATAAGTCTGATTTTGGTGACTATTCTACCCCAGATAGTGAGCTGATGTTAAAACCTAGAGGAAACCCTGATCAGGTGCAGTTCCTTAACATATTCTAAGAGTCAGAGGATGTAGTGGTTTACATGAGAAATGGTCCCCAGAGCCTCCATATTTGATGTTCAAACCCTTGATTCCCTACTGGTAGCATTGTGCGGGGGAGATTATGGGACCATTGGGTGACAAAGCTTGCTTGTGGAGGTACAAGGCCAGGATCTGGCTTCAAGAGCATCTGCATCACTAAATTTGCAGTTTGCACTCTGTTTCTTGAGTGCTGCTGGCTCTCAGCTTCCCATTCTAGCTGCTTGCTGCCATACATTCTCTGCCATTGTGTACCCCCCACCCCGGAAATGTATGCCCAGATAAACTTCCTTCCTTAAGATGCTTCTGGTTGTATTTTATCATAGCAAGGGATAACTGATTCAGAGGGTTAGTGTCTTTGTGTGCCTGCGGTAAGCAGAGCCCTGCCAGGTTCCTGCTGCGTCCATGGCAAACTCTGACTCGCTCGCCTTCAATTGTCTTGCTCAAAGGCAGTTCTAAGTCTCTTATATTCACCTCCAGTGAGTTCCTTCATCTGTGAGCCAAGTCCCCACATGACTTGTGCAACGGGCCATCCTGGAAAGGATAAATCCTTTTACTCCGATTGTTCCTCTAATCACCATGGCAAGCCTTATTTCGCTTGAGCAATTAGAGCCATCTTTCTGACATCCAAATCCACTCACGGTACCCTTCGTAAAAATCTTCTAGTGGTATGGTATAAGGCTCAAATCCTCAAAAAGTTTTAAACTCTGCACAATCCGGACCCTGCCCACCCTCTTCCACTGTTTAAACCCTCTCGTTGTTCAAAGTAGTTTATTCACAATTGTTTGCTTCTTGTTCGTAGAACATTCTGGGGCCCACTAGTTACAGATAAAGCAAACTCAGTAAGTTTAATTCTTGGTGAATGCAAAGCTAAAACAATGAGATAACAAAGTGGAGAAAGATTTATCACCTATAGCAGGTAAGGAAAGTTCAGGGCTTAATTCTAAGGGCTGCTCACCTCAAACAAAGGAAGCTCAAGGATTTTATTCAGAGGTGAGGGTTACATAAATTTATGTGGGAAAGCACTTCAGAGCAAGCACATTCCCAATTGTCCCAGTTTCAATTCCTGATGCATTTTACCTTGATAAAAGTGGAGAAAGAGTCTGCTTTAACTTCCAATTTCAGATTACAGTCCATTATTGTAAAGAAGTCAAGTTAGGAAAAACTTGAAGCAGCCAGCCACATCCGCAATCAAGAGCAAAGATAGAACGAATGGATGCATTCTTGTGTTCAGTTTGCTTTCTCCCTCACATACAGCTTAGAATCTCTTTCCTAAAGAATGGCCCCACCCACAGTGGGTGGGTCTTCCCAGTTCTATTAGTGTAATCAAGACAATCTGTCAAGACTTGTCCATAGCCAAGTCTAATCTTAAAAAAAAAAAAGGTCCTTCACTGATGATGGTAGATTTGCCAAATTAGCAATTAAACTGCCAATCAAGCTTAACTTGAGTCAAAGACAACAGGTGAGACTAATCCAGGGCAGTGTGGAGATGGAGGATTTCTCCTAGGGCTCTATTGCTGGGCTGATTGACAGGGGCTAGGTGCTGTTCAATGAACCATAAATAAAGCAAAGGAAGCAACCTTAGATTTCTTTTCCCAAAGTTGTTCTGGCTTCAGCTGAAAGAAAGGAATAATTGGAATATGACTTGGTGCAACAGTCTGTCCCATCCCGCAGATGCTTGACTTGCCTACCGCTACAGGCAAGGAGTCAGCACACTGTTGCCTCTACCTAGCTCACTATCCTGTCCTTCTCCTCCAAGTTACAGTGAGCTACCACTCCAGGTACCAGTTAAGATGCTCCCTGATCACCCTGACAGCTTTTCCTACAGCACATTTAGCGTTTTCATTTGCAGAGCTCTTCTCCATTATCTACGTTTTCCAACCACCAGCTCTACATACTCTGTGAAGATGGGAGCAGTAGCCCTGCCATCTACTGCTCTCTCGTATGCTTAATGGGATTCACAGTCAGTCTTCTATATGCAATCTTCTGTAACTCCACTGTATGTTTTGGCATCTACAATTTCCCAGTACCAGACCACACATGGACACAAAATAGTTTTTCAAACAGGACACTAATGTCTATCTGGGCTCAGTAATTCTTTTCTGGGAGAATGGATCCCTGCATAGTGGAAGACATTTAGTCTTCAGACTATGTGTACTAGAAGCCAATTAATGCTGTCCCCTCAATGTATAACAAAGCAGTGTCTCCAGAAACAGGTCGGGGAACATCCTAGGAGAACAGCTATCTTTGAGTACTGAAATGTAGGGAAGCAGAGAAAAGGAAAATATTTGACATTATAGCAATTACTACTACCTCTATGGCCCGGCCACTTAGAAACAAATGCTTTTCTATATCCTTTACAATGTATTCTTTTGAATCTTCTTTTTATATAGATATGTTAATACTACATTCCTAATATATTAACCCTTTGGAATTCCCAATGTTTCTTACATTAAAATTAAGGCAGTTGTATTCTCTTATACAGAATTATTTACGTATCTAACACCAATGTTTATCTTTTCTTCTCTCTCTGCTCCATCCTTCCTTTTTGTTTGTCAACATCTCTCCCCTGTTACTAACAATTTTAGAAGGTTTTTCTGTTGTGTTTAATTTTCCTCTCATCCTTTAGCTGATATTCCATCATTTTAAGCATAAACAACACCTAAATTGAGTACCCACCCAGGAAGGTCAGCAGAAAGTTAGATGCTCTAGACAGGATTGGGCATGGGTATTACAGCCCTGCTCTCTGCTGGTCTCTCATCACTCCTGCAATTACAGGATTAACCAAGGTGTGTTCTTCTCATGATGAGAACAGAGCAAATAAACCCCAAATGAACAAATATCCAGTAAGCATTTGGTCACATGACACATGTTAATGTAACATTGACCAAGTCAGTTCACAGAAAAAAATTACCTAGGGACCAGAGAAAACTGTAAACTATCATGGCAGAAGATGTGGTTCTGAACAAGGATGAATGAGTCCACTTTAACCAGCTGTGCACCCTATTTTGGTTACCAGTATTTCCAGTCCCATTATTAGTCTTCTGAGTCTCCCCAGTGTGTTTTATTTCCTTCTAAAATCAAGAATGAGAAAGTTTCTGCTTGTGCCAGCAAATGTGGTAATAAAATAATAGCCCAGTGCTCTGACACAAATCCTTGCCTATTAATATTCAAGGCAGGTGATAAAGGTCTACTTATCAACTTCTGATTTATAAATAGAACGATTTGTCCCTCGACACTGCTGTGTAACTTCACTCAATTTTCAGGAAAGACAGTGCATCACTACTAAACAAGAGAAATAATTATCACCATTTTTAAAGCCTTGGTTGTACATTTTGCTTCCTCAAATTAATCATTTTCTACAAATGGGAAAACTACAAACGGTTAGCATATATAATGACAATCAGATACACAAGAACTAGAGTATCTCATCGACAATGTTTCTTTATTAAGTACAGGAGAATTGAAACATAAATGGCAATAAAAAGCAGCCAAAATAACAAGAAACCCATTTTGCAAGATGAGTGATAACTACGCCATGTATCATGTACCCATATGTGCATCTAGATACTAATTGTGTTGAGTTTCCATGAGATCAAATGGCCTGTTATGTTTCAGATTCAGCTCTCATTCTGCTATTAGGATTCTGGATTGCCCACATGAAAACTCGTATTGTTTTAAAATTGGAAATGCTCAAATAGTTAGCCTCTTCCACATCTAGTAAACAGGCAGAGACTTATAGCATAGCCTGTTGTCCTAACCAAAAGCAAGAAAAGAACTGAAGTAAGCAACCTGTGTAGACCAGGCCCTCTTCTAGGATGCTTACTGCTTCTTAGATCTATCATACCAAGCACAAGATTAACAGCTGAATGATTCCTTCCCTTCTCCCCAGCTTCTACCCACACTAAATATACTAAATTCCATCACTTGACCGCTCTTTTCTGTTTATCCCACTGCCATAGTTTTAGTTCAGATTTCCTGGGGCAGGAAAAGATCTTCTTCTATTTTATTTGTTGTAAAAAACTTCACTGGGCTCTAATTATTTTACAGACTGAGTGATCTAATTAATTGAAAAATAAATCTAAAGCTAGGCATGGTGGAATTCCAACTACCCACAAGCAGAGGCGAAGAGATCTCAGGTTCATGTATTGTTAAGTAAGGTCAAGGCCAACATAGACAAATTGGTGAGATCTGGATTGAAAATAAAATTTAAGAAGAAGGAGCAGGTTATGGTAGTTTATAATTACAGAAAGAAGATGAATCCCAGAGGACTGGGAGTTCAAGGTCACGCTCAGCTGTATAGTGAGTTCCTGGCAATGCTAAACTATATCATAAAGTACCCAACGATGTGCTCCAAAAATGCAGCTCAGTGGTAGCACGCTATCTGCTTTTTAGCATGTCAAAGTCCCTGGTGGTTCAACCCACTCCAACACACACACACACACACACTCACTTTCTCACTCACTCACTCACAAACACATAGTCACACATAGTTTTCTCTCTGGATGAAATTTTATACTTTTAATTTGTTTTGTTGCTACAACTGAATATGTGAAATAAGTAATTTTAAAGAAATTGTATTTACCCTGGCTTAGCTGTAAGAAGCTCGAAGATTCAATATCGGGTACTGTCATCTGTGCAGCTCTTTGTAGGCATCTCATGGGGGAAGGTCAGGTAGGCACACTAAGAAAGGAAAGCAGGATGTCAGACTTCCATGGTAGCTGATTCCTATGAGAGAAGTAAGCATTGATTCATACATGAGAGTCCTGTTTCTGTACCTAAAACCCTTCTTCCTAGACTTACCTCTGAATATTGCCTCGTTAAAGAATTAAACCTCAACATTACTTTTGACATAGGCAAATGAGGAGCAAACTACAACATCTAGCCCTTGTTCACAGGCTGCATTTAGATCTTCCATCTAGACCTTAGGTTCATTTGTCAGGGTGACTGATGGTTGAGAAACAGAACAATCTATTAAAGAAACATATATAGTCATTAATACCTTAAGCAGTCTCCCACATCTGTCAAGAGCTCACTTTTACAAGTGGTCCACTTTGTCGAAGAGGAAAAGGGCTACTCTTTAGGCTTCCTCCCTTAAAGACATTGATTGACAGAGAAATATTTGGAGTTGCCTGAACTCTCCCAAAGGGCAAATACTCAAATGTCCCTTCCATCTGTGAATAAATGTCTGCACAATTAACCAAAAGGGCAACAATAAAAATATTATTATCTTTGCATCACAGGGAAAGAAATTAAGATTAGCTAATGACTCCTCAAAGAGAGGAGAGCTTGCTAGTGACTCAGCCACATTTGCATCCTGCCTCAGCTTTTGTGTGTCTTTTTTCCAGAGACTGCAAAATCCGTTCAGTCGATTGTATGTACTCTCTAGCCTGCTTCCCTTTTACACTGCCCCAGATAGTGTCTGAAGACAAAGCCTATAAGAGAGTTATATTTAGACATTACAGAATCAGTAGTACTTGAAGTTAAGGACTATTGGGAGTATTTCAGAAGAGAATTAATTTTTTTTTCAATTCACCAAATGCCTACTGTAGCTATAGCTGGCAAAGTCTGTGATCTGAATAGTCATGGATTACAATCCAGCAGAGAAGATAGGCATGGAAATAAATGAACCTGGTAAAATATTATGAGATGTTAAGTGGCATTGGGAACAAATATATGATCTATGTGTCTGTTTTCTGTGGAATGAGAGTACTTTACAAATCAGACCTGCAGACCTTAGACATTCTGCAACTCTCTTTGGTGAGATTCATTTATCCAATAGGCTAAGTCTTAGAGAAGCTGTGATGTTCTGAAGACCAACGACTTATAGCCTCCATTATAGTCCAGCAAGATATATTGATAATTACAGGAAAACTTAGTAGATGGGCATCCTTAAATGAGGAGTACCTCTGAAACGTTGGGCTTCTCATTTATTAATCATGATGGTGCTAATAAATAACCTTTAGAGTTCTTCACAGTTAAACTACAGTAGTGGTCACTTTTATAGAGTTCTCCCAATATGTCAGGCACGGTTGCTGATGCTTTCCTACAGTACCTCATTGTAGCCTTGTAATAACTCTTGGCAGCAAATACCTATCATTAGGCACACATCACAGACAAAAACCTGCCATACCGAGGATTAAGTAACTTGTCCAAAGTACCAGGGAGAGCAGGTGACGTGGCTAAGCTCAGAACACAGATGGTCTACGTCCAAATTTCTTTAATTGCCTTCAGTTTACTTCTCACAGATGATGATGTCTCTAAAGCTTCAGTATAGACTTGCCATGGAGTAAAAAAGGTTAGTTTCCAAATAGCAAGTCTGAAAAGTATCTCTTCCACTGCAGATCCTGGGTTTGTGCTGATGTGTTCTCTACCTGACAGGAGACGTGTGAGCATGAATGAAGGAGATGAAGCAGACGTAGAAGAAAAAGCTCAAGTTAAAACCTTTGTTTAGGAGAAAGTTTTGGATGTAAGCTAGAAATAGCTTTCTGTGTGACATAGCCGGGACAAGGCTGTCACCAAACAGGACAAAGAAAGCTGAGTCGTCATTAGACTGAGGGCGGGTGGAAATCGTGTTTTGATCTGCCTGGCAAGATGGGAAGAATCTTATGTTCTAAATGCTTCCGAAGGCAAGTGGATGAGGAGATCAGACACACTGGTGTGAACAAAGAGCCCTGGAAACAGCTTGGCAAACATCTTGCAAGAGACTGGGTGAGCGGGAGAGAGCACTAATTGGGTTAAAAGCACTCGTTTTTCTTTAAGAGGACTGAGGTTCCATTTCTAACACCCACATATGGCTCATGACAAGCTGTAACTCCAGTGCCTGCGTATCTGATTCTTTCTTCCAGACTCTAAGGGCTTCAGGTAGTCTCATGGTACATAGATATCTATAAAGTTTTAAGGTTCTAAAAATAAATCAGTGACTTAATATGATTCAGCAGCACCATAGTGATTCAGGTTTTCAAGTCTTATCCACTAGGATGGATCCCAGGACCATAACTGTACCTTCTTCATTCACTGAACACTCAGGCCTGTCAATGTGTATCATATGATAGAGGTCCCAGGTCTTTCTTCTACCTCATCAACTCATTCCTCACCCAGTGATAATTGAGATCTGCATAGGTTAAAGAGAATCCACTCTTAGTTCGAAATTCAAACTGAACTAGGCTGCCTGTATTGTATCATCAGCTAATCTCAGTATCCATTATAAGTAATTTTTAAGGAGGAGAGAGTCTTTTGAAATCAATTACATTCATGCACTGGATCCTTCCCAGTGCAAATAATCCCTATGGGATCGTTCATCCATTCAAGCAGTGTGAAAATATAGGACAAGAAACAGACTAATTTGAGATGGGGATATGGAGGAAAATGTTAGATCAGGCATGCTTGAAAGAACCGCAAACACTTACTGTGAACGTACACAAATGCATGAGACAACCTTCAAATCAAATTCAATCCACCTTAACAGAGTAAAAAATAAAAGATGGTATCAAGTGAAAAGCTACACAAACTTTTGGCTGCAAGGTATCAAACATCCTTAGATAAGCTATATGAGTATAGCTTTCACTGATATTTTTCATAAAGGTGTAATAGCAGTTATCTTTATATATTTCATTATTTTATGAGAATTTTCTACAAAGCATTTGGATCATATCCACCCTTTCCCCTCAACAAGACTTCCCAGATCACTCTGCATCTACTATGCACTTAGCTTTGTATCCAAAGATTTCTTTAAACCAATTTAAATCAATTCCAATTTCTACTGTTCATGTATTTGTGGGTGTTGCCACTTCCATTGGAACTTGGTCAATTTATCAAGCCTCCCTCCCTAACTCCATCCCCCTCTCTCCTAGCAACTCTACATGACCTTTTAGCTCCTTGTCTAAAAGTAGTACTTCATATCCACCTCCCCTGTTTGTACTAGGGTTGGTCTGGCTTAGATTTGCATAGGTGTTCTGCATGCTACCATAACCATTGTGAGTACATTGTGCAACAGGATCTCTGTGTCTAGAAGATACACTTTCCTTGCAGTCATCCACCACCTCTGGGTCTTACACTCTTTCTACCCCTTCTGCTGCAATGATCCCTTATCCTTGGGAGGAAGGGACAACATACATTACATTTGGACTTGAGCATTCTAGTCTCTTATCCTCTGCATCAGTTGTGAGTCTCTGGGTTAATCCTCATCTACTGCATATTAAAGCTTCTCTGATAAGTATTGAGAGATACATTCATCATTGATAGGATGTACAGCTGGTAAAAGAAATTTACTTTGTTTAAAGCACAATTACACCTATGAATATAAACAGGATTGAAGACAATGTAAGAGCATAGGTGAAAGTATGACTTTTGAAGCCCAGATTGATTTTTACCTTGCTTTTCCCATATTTTTGCATACTTTTAGAAAATTACTAAACCCTCTAATATCTTGTTTTAGACTTGGGTTAAATAATCACCAATATAGCTATTTTTTAGGAAAAATAAATTGCTATACGTATACTATAGTTATAAGGGCATATATAAATATTTAATAGATCAGTAGAGTCTCCAATATTTCTCTCTAGTAACAGTATATGATCATATACATAATGATATATCATATGGTATGTATTTTAGGGTTTCATTGGTGTGAAGAGACACCATGATCAAGACAATTCTTATAAAGGAAAACATTTAGTTGGAGCTGGCTTAAGGTTTTGGGGGTTTAGTCCATTATCATCATAGTGGGAAGCATGATGGTATCCAGGCAGATAGACATGGTGCTGAAAAAGGAGCTGAGAGTTCTGTATCTTGATCTAAAGGCAGGAAAAGGAGACAGTGTTCTATCCACACTGGAGCACAGATTGAGCATAAGAGACTTCAAAGCCTACCCCCACACATACACACACACAGTGACACTTCTTCCCACATGATTATACCTAGATCAACAAGGCCATACCTCAAAATAGTGTCACTCCAAATGTGCCATGCATTCAAGCAAATGAGTCTATGGGTGGTCGTCCATATTCAAAGCACCACATTCCATTCTCTGGCCCCCATAGACTTGTAGACATAACATAACGCTAGATGCATTTAGTCTAATTTCAGAAGTCTCCATAGTCTATCACAGTCTCAGTCATGTTTAAAAGTACAAAGTTCAAAGACTCTTCTGAGATTCATGCAATCTCTTAACCGTAATTCCCTATAAAACCAAATTGAAAAAGCATATCACATACTTTCAGTACATCATAGCAGAGGATATAGATTACTCTTCCAAAACATAGGGAAAGCAGTACAGTAAAGAAATACTGGACCAAAGCAAGATCAAAAATCAGCTGGGAAAACTTCAAACTCTGCATCTCCATGTTTAATATCAAAATGCTCTTCAGATATCTAACTCTGTTCAGTTTTGTTGACTATAACACATTTCCACCTGGCTGGTTCTTGTTGCAGGAGATATTTAAAATGGTGGATTCCAATCTGGCTTGTAGTTACAGAGCCATCCTGTTCTTGACTAGGCTAGGCCTGAGCTCACAAGCAGCCGCATGTCCTCGCTGCTGCCACAGCTCAGATCACCTGCTCAGTCCGCAGCCTCAGGTGGCCAGAAACATTGGCCCTGCAACCCACGAGATGCCAGCATGGTAGATGGCTCTGTCAACCTTCCACACTGTCTCCACAAGGTTGGGCTGAGCCCAGACCATTCTGCCATCCACGTAGTACCCAGTAGGAATGAGACTCTAATGCTTAAAGATTAATCAAAGGCTTTATATATTTGGTAATGCTCAATTAACAAGATGCTCACATAATTAGAGGTGTTAACCAATTAACTAACCTAGATATAAGTTGTTACCCAGGACTGCTCTCTATCCAAGCATTGTTCTCCATCCTCCTACATCTCTGCCTCCCTCTGGTCCTCCTCTTCCTCTTTTTCTTCCTCTCCTTACTCCTCCTACCTTAGCTCCTCCCAACTTGTAGGGAAAATATGCCACTACAGGTTCTACTCCCCGTGAGCAGCTTTCTTTGGTAGGTACCCAGGGCTCTGGCTTCTCTAACATCATGAGTCTTCAAGGCAATATAGGCTTCATTTTCACAGCTTCTCATGATATCCTTTCTAGGCATTCATGCAGGGACACCCCTGCACACACCTGGCCTCAACAGCTTCCCTTAGTCAAGGATGGAGATTCCATAACTCTTTTCACACAATGACCTCTCTGGGCCTCCATGCAAAGTCAGCCATGCCACACACCTTGCCTCAGAGGCTTTCCTTAGTAGCAGAGGAAAATTCCAACCTTGATTCTAAGGCCAGAAACATATGACCAAAACTACCAAGTCTTAGTGCTTTCTGGGGTTGGACCATCTACCACTCATTCTATTACATCTTCACTAACTTTCAGTTTTCCATGGTTTCTGTCATGATCTAAGTTTGGCTGTCCTGGAACATTCTCTGTAGACCAGGCTGAACTTGAACTCAGAGATCTGGTGCCTCTCTCTCCTGAGTGCTGGAATTAAAGTCATGTACTACCACACCTGAACCTAAGCTTTTATTTAACTCATTTTCACAAAATGAAAGCTTAGCTGGCTAGGATCTTGCCCTGAGGTCACCACTTCCTTAATCCCATTTAATATCTTTAATCTGTTTAGTCTCTTTGATCACAGGTTTTAGCTCCCTTCTACCTTCTGGTGCCCATTTAACCCTTGAATCATATAGTTTGTATTTTTCCTTACTAATCTTGTATGTTTCATCAAAATGTTCTTCAGAAGAGTATGCTACAGGACAGAGTCTATATTAGGCTGTTTTGAGATTTTGTTTGACAATACAATTAATGTAAATTTCTTCACCCTAGCCTCAGGCAAACTTTTCAGACAAGAGCATAAAGCAGTCAAATTATTTTTGCCAAAATATCACAGGAACTGTATCTAAGCCACATACTAACATTCTTTCCCATGAAACCTCTTGAGCCCCAACAGTTCAAATTAATCTCAGCACCATTGTTCTAAATGTCCCTACTAGAACGGCCTATTAAACAGCACTTAAAGCATTCCACTGCTTTCCTAACCCAAAGTCCCATTCCTCAAAAAAGGGACAGGGAGGTCAGGCCTATTACATCAAAATCTCAAACATCCTAGTCCTCATACTAACTACTGTCTTAGGGTTTCATGACTGTGAAGAGACACCATGACCAACGCAATTCTTATAAAGGACAGCTTTTCAATGTGGCTGAATCACAGGTTCAGAGGTTCAGTCCATTATCATCATGGTGGGAACATCCAGGAAGACATGATGCTGGAAAAGAAACTGAGAATTCTGCATCTTGATTCAAAGGCATCAAAAGAAGACTGTGTTCCATACTTGGAGGAACATAAGAGATCTCAAAGCCCACCCTCACACTGACACATTTCCTCCAACAAGGCCACACCTACTCCAGAAAGACCACAGCTTTTAATAGTGCCATTCCCTATGGGCCAAGCACTCAAACACATGAGTCTATGGAGATACCATTCTATGGAATCCAAACCATGGCTTTACAAATATACATGTGTGTGTGTGTGTGTGTGTGTGTGTGTATGTGTGTGTGTTTACAAATATATATACATACATATACAAATACATACACATACATATGCAAGATGATTATTTTAGAATGGACGTTACTATGTATGGTCTTAATAACTATGTAGCCCTGGAGGGCCTCACTCCTTTTCCCTCCAGAGTTCTGAAATTAAAGGCATGAGTCATCATTATGCCCAATGTTCAAAACAATTATTTTATGAGTCAGTTTTGATCATATTCATCACCTCACTGATCACTGAAAAGTGGAACAAGTCCAAGAATAAGACCTTGAAGAAGTGCTCAAAGAGATGGTGGGGAAGCTGGTGAATGACTCTCAAGCTAGAGCTCTGGGATACAGGCAATGACTGTAGCCCCCATAACCCTGTCCAGCAAAGTGGCTAGATAGAGAGGAAACTGCTAAAAGGCTCTCAAACCAGAACTCTAGAACACAGTCAATAATGTAGTCCACAAGCTTGTTCATGCAAGGAGATCTGATTCTACTTTAGTGAGGCAGGCCAATCATTGTGTCTTTCTCTGGATATCTTTCATCCTAAGACCCTGGTCACTGAGACACTGTCCTTCCTACCAGTAGAAGTCAGAAGGTTCAGGAGGAGCCTGCTACAGCACTTCCCTTCAGTGAGAGGGCATCTGATATTCTGAATGGATTGCAGATCCTTGCTCCACAAGAAAGTTATGAGTTGAGTCAAAACAAGATCTGAGTTTTGAAACCAATATAATAACCCTTCTAACCTGACTTACACTTCTCCACAGTCATGAAACAAAGGCATAGACAATTGGCTGTATACTGTATCCCCTCTTAACGGATCAAAGCCGTTCACTGTTAGAGTTTCCAATGTTTCATTCAGCTTCCTCTGTCTCCTATGATGCAAATTCTCAATCAGAAGGCTCAATAACCCTGGTCTCTGCATGAGCACATCTCAAGCCAAATCCCACAGTTCAAGTCTCCATGTAGAGCCAGAGACCATCTCAACACCCCTTTAACAGGAAAATTAAATTCAAGTGCAAATTACTGTCTTCCTTCCCCATTAAGCCTGTCCTCCTTTATGTATGATGTTGGTTGACGGCCACAGAATCCATGCTGTAAAGCACTTTCTTCCATGCGGATGGGTGTTTTACTTACATGAATGTCTGTGTACCACATGCATGCATATAAGTGCATCATATACATGTCTGCTGGCCCCAAATATTTGATTCCCCGGAATTGAACTTACAGACGGTCATTGCAAGGCTTACTTAACATGATCCATCCTTTCTTCGGGCCTTTCCAAAACTCAAATTGATCACCATCCTCACAAGAGAAAACTTTCTAAACAATTCCCTTTCACTTCAATAGATATGCCAACCTCCTTAGACTCCTTCTGCTCTATTCACACCCAGGTCTGTCACAGTGCCTTGGGTCACTTCCTGAAGTGACCACCATCCTCTGTAAACCTGTCTCCACACAGTGCTGTGGTCATCAATCTACTTTTCAACTTTTTTGGCTTGAAACATAAGTGTGGTGGCAGTAATTATTCATTACCTGAATTAATGAATGTCAAGTTTTAGTATCACTATGTATTAAAAGTAAAAACTGTGGTCAGGTAGTGACTTAACTAATCTTTGTTTCAATCCCCTTATCTCTAAAACAGTAGTTATACCCACACCACTAAGACATTGTCAAGATTAAGGACTATGCATGAGGGTGGAGAAGGGAATGCCATATAATTTTTGTTTTCTTTTAACTTTTGTACTTTATAAATCTACTGTTTTGAGATGGGTATAAAGAAAACTTCCCAGGATCTATTTAATTACAGGAGAAGCCCTTGAAGCAGCTTAGTGCACAGACTTTCAAGACAGAAGGTTATAAGTACCAGAGCCATCGGTGTCCTTAATTACACACCTAAGAAGTGCTGGGATCATTGGGGTGCCAGGAGCACCTCTCTGCCCACTCTACCACTCAAACTCCATAGGAGAGTGCTCACACACACGCAGCGCGCCAGGGGTGGAGATGAAGAAAATGACATGAGGTATTATAACAAAGTCCACTTTTAAATAATTATAACTTCAGTTAATTACACTGACATTTCTCAGCGAGGATTAAGTAAATCAGAAGGGGGTAAAAGCGATTGAGAAAATAAGAAAGCAAGGACTGGACTGCGAGAGCATCTCCTTTGTCTTTCCTTGAGGAGTGTAATTAAATTAAGTGGGATTGATTGAGTGTCAAACATCTGTGGGAGTCATTTCCTAAGTTCATTAATGCTATTGTGCCTGAAGAAGGCACAGTGGTAATTTCTCTCACAAGGATCTAATGAGAGGCTGGTGATGTGATATGAAAGCCCGACACGCGCTGCTATGTGCTCCTATGCTGCTGTCTGTCTGTGTGTGAGGGATTTATTAGAAATGCTGGCCTGGCAACACCACAGCTCCATTATCCGCATGGGAGTGGGACAGTGGGCCTCGGAGAGCTGGCGTAATGGAGTCATAAAGCTGAGAGTTTAGACAGCCAGCATAAAGAAATAAAAATGGGCCTGCTAAGGAGGACTAAATGGTCATAAAGTAGATCATATATAATGAGGTGCAGCAGATAATGAGGTGCATTTATATGGAAAATACTAAATAAAAATTATGACCATTTCCTCTTTAACCCCATAACCATTGGGGCTTATCTCTGCATCTGGATGTGCAAGGTAAACTGGGAAGAACGAATTAATTGGGAGGGAAACTACCTATATTGGCTACTTAATTCATTGTTGTAAGAGTTTCACATAGTACAGTAGCACCCAGTAGAGTACTTGGCGCTGGGCAAAGCATTATGAAAGATCTATAATTCCTACCCTTTTTATAGAATTATGATAAAAATGTTCTAATACTGTTGCAGTTATAAAGTAATTAAGAGGGGATAAATGTAAAGTTAGTCCCGTGTTATTCATTTTATCACCGCAATTAGAAGTCGCCTGCTCCCAGCTTTATTTCATCTGCTCATTTCTCAGTTGATGAGTAGTTACTCTGTACTGAGACTTCTGGCTAAGTCAAAGATGCCAAATCATATCAGGTCAGTCACTGCTTGGTTTAGTCTTCTGTGGAAAACTTACAAGCAAACCATTAAGATTCAAAGGTACATGCTCATACCTGGTTCCGTGGGAACATAAAAGGCATAGAATCTGGCAGAAATCAGAACTGTGAAAAAAGAGTAGACATCAGCTTGCTTTGGAATGCCATAACAGGTAAAGGAGAGGTTCAGGCCATAACTCAAACAAGCATCATTTACAAAGATACCCAAGGCTGTTGAAAAGGGCTCAGTTGCTAAAGACACTTGTCTCCTAGCCTATCAACTCAAGCTGAGTCCACAGCGCACACAGGTGAAAGGAGAGAACCAATTCCAGGAAACTCTCCTTTGACCTCTATATATGCAAGAAAATAAATAAGCAAAATCAGATAGACGATAGATAGATAGATAGATAGATAGATAGATAGATAGATAGATAGATAGGTAAATACATAAACAAACGTAGAAACCCATCAATGAAATGGCAAGAAATGATGGAAAGACCAGGAAAAGAGTATCCAGTGTAGAATGCAACCTCAAAATCCTATGCATATAAACAACAAAAACTGACTCATCTGACCTTATTTACATATATTTGTGTGAATGCTTGCATATATATGTACATTCACATGCACACACACGCACACTCACACACAGACACATATAACACTTTCCATATGTATCCTATATAGCAAATATAACTAAAGAAGTAAAAGCTATCAGATTGAAAATGGGTGTTTGAGATGGTGTAACTCGGGGTCTAGAAGGAGGAAACAAAAGAGAAAAGAATGTAATTTTATTTCAATTAAAAACATTAGCAAAAATAGAATGTCCAAAATGAGGGTACCTTGGGTTCTGAGTTTAGAGGAGCCATGTTTGAGCCATGGTGAGCCTCTTCTGCTTGAATCCTTAGGAATTGAGACAGACTGATAGAGCTGTGTCCTGTAAACTCGCCTGTTGAAGCCTTAAGTCCTGACTTCTCTATGCAGTGAAGTCTTCCATAAGAGACAATCAAGTCCAACAAGACCGTGGGGTCAGAACTTAACTCCATACTTACAAGAAGAGGATGATAGTATCCCTACCTTTATTTTCCCTCTACCTTCTAGCCTTTGCCTCCCCTCTCTTCTCCTCCTCTCCTCTTCCTCCTCTCTTCCTCCTCTCTCTTTTCTGGCTGTCTTTTCATCATTTGAAATCAACTGTCTACAGTCCAGGAACAGAGGGCTCACCAGGAAACAAATCACGTTAAAGCTCATTCCTGGACTTTCCAGCCTCTAAAGCCAGCGGGGGAAACGGATTTCTGCTATTTCAGCCATTTAGTGTATGGTAGCTTATTACGGACACCTCACTGGCCACTGGGGAGGCTATATAGAGATGCGTATGTAGCACTTATTGCTACAAATGCACCATTTTAACCTCAGTTTCCACTACTGAATAATCTCTCGTCTAAACTTTAATTTATCCTATTGAGAAAATAAGACATGTGAAAGACAAAGCGTAGCTTTAGTTCGGTGGCTAAGCTCGGGCTACTGTTTTCTCATCACATGCGACGTGCATCTCTCATTGGCTACCAGATCTATTATGGCAAGGGAACCTCTCCCTGGCAAGGTGAAGATAAGAAACTTCCAATTTCACTGAATCTCCCATCATCTCTTGGTGCAAAATCCTATTTAAAAGCTGCTTTATAATGTAACGATATATGGCACAAAAAAATGAACAAAGCCGCTCTGAAGTTTTAAGACGTTTCCTCGTGTAAGACTTTGATCCACTTACAATGGGAGGCTTTATTCATTCAAGGGGGGTATTATAACTCAAGAATAACTTATCTCCAAATTATTACCTCATAGAATGTGACAGTCTTGTCTTATTTTAAAAACAACATAAAATATAGCCACTTTATAATACCTGTATTGGCGACCAGTGTTTATATTTCTGGAAATTACTATATATCATACATTGCTATTTAAAAAGGTATGAGACTGAAGGACTCCGGAGGAGCTGTAATACAGGCCAACCTTGGGGTTAGCCATTTTGTTACAGGACTCAGTCGTCTCGTTTAGCTTCTCAGTAAAATTTACCATCTTAGAAAATGAACACATGGTCTACATATTCAGAGTATGGGGTTTGGAGGGTAGCCTTCAGCAAGCGCAGCACTGGCTTGTCGGAGGACTGTGTACGCATTGTCATTGTCACTGCTCCCTTTATTCTAACTTCTAACCACAGAAAAGGAGCAGGAGAGTATGTTTCTTTACGTTCTTTTTCCGTCATTCCCAAGCTAGAAGCTGTCAGTGGCACATTACCGTGCCTTGATAAACTGAGACCCCTTTAGTCTGGTGACTACAGAACAATGTGCCCTGGGTTGCAAGCACTACAGTGATTCCAGAGGAGTGCTTTCACACCTTCTTCCGTAGGGCCCCCAGGGTCAGTGGCTTCCGTCAGGGTTTCCTGAGCCCTTATCAGTTATGAAAGCTGCTTTTTTCTTAGACCTTAAACCTTTCCTAATGAACATATTCGAAGTAGCTTATGGTTTCTTTCACCTAAGCAGAGCCTAGTGGTACAAAAAAAAATAAATGGAAGGAAAAAAAAAACAACAAGGAGGCAGGACAAAGACAGGAAGGGAGGCAGGGAAGTATGGCGTGCCTTCCACAGCCTTACCAGAGGCAGGGGAAGCCACCTCCTCTATTCTGTGGCCATAATCTGCCAGGAGAGTAGTGTGAGTCGAGAAAGTGACAGTATCAGGAGCTGCCACTGAAAGCCCCCTTGGCATCCACAGGCACCAATAAAGCAAATCGCTAGAGATGTCATCAGGAGAAATTGTTACTAATTCTCTACATTATAAAATGTGAGCAGGTTGGCAGACACATAATCAAAGCTGACGGAATAATGGAGGCACTCAGAGGACAGCCGGTGCAGGGGCACATATGTCCATCCCGCAAGGGGCTTGAGGGGCGTGGCTAAGGTCAGAAGCTGTTTTCTTTCCTAAAGTATTTTCTTCTCTAGATAAAACAGAGGTGCTGTGAGTCAGAAAGTAGAACAGTACTGCTTCTCTGAATCAAATACCTAACTCCTGTGTTTTGTTTCTCTGGAAGTAAAAGCAAAATATGTTAGCGACAGACGCTAAACAAAGGTGTTAAACATATGGATTTCAACGTATTTAAATCTGAACTAAAACAATTCACTCATGTAATAAACCCGGTTTCTAGAATTACCAAGTTCATGATTTCTCTGTGTGTGCACATGTACACAAATGCATACGTTTTCCTTAAAGCCTTAACATTTCTAATAATTGAACCCTTTGTAGTAAGCACAAAGCCTGTTAGTTTCCTAGCATACTCAGTCGTCTTGGTTGTCAATGTGACTGGACCTGAAACCTACTGACAGGCTTGCCTCTGTATACATCTGCAAGCGTGTTTTCTGGAAGGAGTAACAGAAGACGAAAGCACTCTCCCCGCATGAGCGAGGACTCTAATGCCAGCCCAGATGTGCAGGGTTCCAAAGGAAGTGATGTTGCTTTTCCACCTACCCCACTTCCTTCCTTATTGATCAGGGTGTATCTACTTTCCTGTTCCTGGAAGTAAGGCAAGGCACGAGGAAGTAGGACAATAAGAGCATACCTTAGAAGAACAGAACTTCTCTAGCTGCCTGTGCCCTGGACTACTTGCTGCCCGACACTACCTGTTCATAGGGGTTGGAGGTGAGGTGGCAGGGAATTGACACTCCTCCGGAAGCAGGTGAAACCACTGCAGCAAGCTCACCTGAACGATGCTTCGATCTCCTTTAATACCCTCCACCGGCGCTCCATTAGTCCCAAGAAAGCATCTCTTCTGTACACCAATCTCCAATTGGCTGGCATTGTCTGCGTCAGCAGTTCTTCGTCTTTCAGGCAGTTTTCAATCAGTTCAGTAGGAGATGCCCTTTGCATACCTCTCAAGGGTATTTCACAGCAACTGAATGCTAAGTCACATGCTTTCCTTTCCTTTCATGTAGATCTTTATACACCAGTCTTCTTCTCTATGCTACTATAGGGATAGGTGCTTTTAAAAGTAAAGTGTTCACTGTACATTTCTTTATCTTCCTCTCCTTTCATCTCTCTGGTCTAAGCACTTAATCACTAAGAATAAATGCTAGTCAAATTATTCACATTATTCTCATACTGACAATCCTCCAGGACACCTTTTCCAGAGGTATGACCTATTCAGCCCAGCAGCTGTGCCATTGGTACCCATCTACCTTTCTAATAGTCTCCTGAAATAATCTCCTAAATGCAAACTTTATAGCCTACCAAACTAAATTATTATCCAATTACACGTATAATGACTTCAGCCCTAACCAGACATCATGTGACTTTTCCTAGGAAGTCATAGCCAGGACTTGCAGAGAGCATAACTGGGACTAGAGTCTCCTCTCTCAAGAATGGTTACCACTTGTACACATCCTGGAAAGAGAATTGTTAATACTGTTACTCAAGAGCTTCCTGAGGATTGTAAGTATGATTTACTTCCTGGATCTTTTAAATCCTTCTTGGGTCTTTAAGTTCTTTTTTTTTTAAACCAAGAAATGCTTCAACTTGAACCAGGGAGGAAAGTCACAACAGCTAAATCCCCTCTGGAAATAACCAAATAACCAATTAGTTAATTACAAAAAGTTACAGACAAAATCCACTTATCTTAAAATGAAGGGCATAGCTTTGTGTATTTGCATTCTCTCCAAGAGAAGAATCAAAAAAGAAAATGTTACACACTCATACCCCCTAAAACAGGCCACTTATAATCTGTACCATATGTCAGCAAACCATGTGCCTCCAGGCCAAATCAGATCAAAGGCTCTTTTTGTTTTGCCTTCAAGCTGAAAATGAGTTTCGTGCTTTTAAATTATTGAAAAAAACCTTAAATATCAAACACTATGTAACTACATAAGCATTTCTCATTTATTGGAGCACCATCGTGTTCATTCATATATGTAGCTGGTTTTGTGTCCAACAACAAATCTAAGTAGTCACAATAGAAACTGTACAACACACAATGCCTAAAATAATCTGCTGAATAGACCTTTACATTTTTAACCTTTGTCAAGGCTGAGATCATCTCTGGAATAGGTAGAGAGGGACATCTGAAGACGCCACCCGAAACAGGGGGAAAGGAGGAAGCAGAAGCTTCTGTGAAGTATACTCTGACATCTACAAGATGCTTATTTTCTTTTTAAAATTGGTTGGCCATCTTCCAATTATATTTGACCTTTCCCTAAAAGCAAATCTCCCTCTTCCATTTACTCTTCCACTTACAGGGACTCAGTACCATGTGAACATCTTTGCATCCACTGCCATCATTTTTTAATTAATTTCAAATTTGACACAATTGTCCCAATATCTATCATCTATCCATCCACCCACCCATTCCTCTCTCTCTCTCTCTCTCTCCTTCTCCTACTCCCTCTCTCTCTCTTTCTTCCTTCCCTTCCCTCTTTTCCTCCCTCCCTCCCTTCCTACCTTCAACCCTTCCTCCCTTCCTTTCACCTTCTGCCTCTTCAAACAAAACAAGTAGAACCTGTACCTCTAGGACTCAGCTCTTTGAATGAATAAATCATAAATCATCAAGCCATATCATTTTATGGAAGGACATGATGTTCCTAAATGACAATGTAGTTATAGGCTTAATCCTATCCAAATGGAATTTTGGCAACACTATACAGAAAGTATAAACTCTGAGTTTACACTTGAGTGGTAATCTTTTCTATCAGTTACAACACGCATATACATACATGTGTAGACATGAATCTTTCCAAGATGATCAAATGAACAGCAACACAGAATACAAAATATTGTCATGAAATGTATTTCACACTTCTGGACCCATGTAGATTTTAGCAATGATTTCCTATTCCTTCTTCGTTCCGAATCTCCAAGACCTGTCTGAGCTGTCAGCAGTGCATAACAATTGTTTACAAAACAGATCTCATTCGCAGGGGAGATAGAAGCCTGATCCAGTATTCTGTGAAGCTGAAAAGGGAAGGTAAAAAATAAAACTGGATGAAACACTGACAGTTGCAGATTTTTATTTGAAGTAGTAAAATTTAAAGAATAAATAAGATGTCAGCAGAATACATGATTCCCTTTTTGGCTATAGGCTTCTATTCAGAAATAATGTCACAACATTCTTTGAATATGAAACACATTTTTAGTAAGATCCTTGAGATGAAACAAAATTGATAAATAATGGATTACATAACTTCAGCATCTATTGTAATTTCCTTTTGTCTCCTACACTTTCCTGATTTCTGCTGCCCCATTTACATCTCTCTTAAAATCTGGCTGGCAAATTTAATGTACGCTCATGCCTAGTCACCCAATGCATTTCAAAAGTTTCAAATTATCTCAGCTGGTCTTTCTGTATTAGTTACAAAGAGACTTATGAATGCAAATTTGAAATTTTTGCCTCAAGTATATAAGATACATGTTGCTTGATAGTTGCATTGTCATCAATAAATCTAATAAAAAGTTGGGCTGTACAACGTAGTGTATTTTAAGTACATAGGAAGAGGACGTTAAAAGAAAATATTCTGTATTACATAACTTCATTGATAGAATCCCTCAATCTGTGAAATGCCATTCTTCTCTCCAGATGTAGACTGCTATTGTTTCAGATTTCTCAAACTTGGCTCCTCCTACTTTGCTAACAGCACCTCCCACTCCCACTCAGCCTTCATTCACAGATCACATGGTTTGGGGTGCTATGTTCACTTCTTTCTGGGGTAGTATGTGATCCAACCATGGCCATCAGATAGTTTCCTTCCCTAAGAAGGTCAGTCACCATAGCCCCTTCAGAACAAAGTTCAAATAATGCCACGATTAGTCTGATCAGGTGAGATGCTAATGCCACACAGTAAAGGGACAGGTGCTTGATGAATGGATCCACTACAAACATGGATACATAATGAAACGAGGAGAGAAGATCGTCATGTGAAAATCATTTCAGCTTTGTTTACCATGAAGAAATAGACATTTTATTGTATGAGATGATAAATATCCTTTAATTCATCTGAATTGGGTATGGTGTACGTTGCTATCTTTCAACGTCCTGATACTGAAGATGAGTGCTCTTGATTTGCCCTATTCCCCGTCACAGAGTAAAATACTGAGTGCCTTCTATACATCTCTACCCAGGAATCACATTCAAGTCCTATCCTTGATCAGGAAGCATCTGAAACAACATAGGTTAAAGCAGAGATTTCCATTCCTAAAGTTACCCTGGCAAGTGTTTTCCACTACTTTTCCAAATTTTCAAGAAGGCAGAAGAAACATTGTGATTTCTGATTAAGTGTGACTCAAAAGATTCATATTTAAGTTTTTTTTTTTAAAAAAAAAGACATGGTATAGAAAAGCAATGATTTCCAAGAGGACATGGAAAACTGAAGACAATCTTCAATCTTCAGTTTATTGATCACTGATAATTAACTGTTAGTCACTCTTTTTTATTCTTTTTATTTTTCTCTATTTTTTTTCTTTTTTATTCTTCATCATTAGTTTTTTATCTTTACTTTTAGTCTGAAAGGGGCAACAACTTTGGTGTTTGATTTTAAAGATTTGCTTTTATTTTTAATTTTGGGGGCATAAGATGGTGAGAGTAGGTCGCCCTGGAGACAAGAAGAGGATGTCAGATCCCCGGGAGTCATAGGTGGTTGTGAGCTGCTCAGTGTGGGTCCTGAGAACAATCCGTGAGTTTTCTTCATGTTCAGTATACACTCCTAACCGCTGATTCATATCTCCAACACACAGAATATCATGGCTTTAAAAAAGTGTGTGTGTGTGTGTGTGTGTGTCTGTGTGTCTGTGTGTGTGTGTGTGTGTGTGTGTGTGTGTGTGTGTGAGAGAGAGAGGACAGACATATAGACAGACAGACAGACAGACAGACAGACAGACAGACAGAGATGGAGATGGAGACAGAATGTGCACACTTTCATGTATGTGCCCTCAGAATCAAGAAAAGGGCATGGAATCTCTTCAATCTGGAGTTACGGGCAATTTTAACCTACCCTCATGTGTGCTAGAAAATGAACTCTGCTTCTCTGCACAAATGGAAAGCACTATTGGCTGCCGAGACATCTCTCTTTACCGTAAGTGCTTTAAAAGCACTCACTGCATTTCTGTGTAAAAGGTGTTGGACAGCAGAGTTGGTAAATGGTAGAGAAACTGGATGAGGCATAAACCTTGGAAGATCAGGAAGACTCAGAAGCTAATACAACACTGGTTGTATTACCATAAACATTACTTTTAAATTATGATTTCCAAATCCATTCTTGGGTATTTTTAAAATTTTATAGTGGGGATTAGAATTTTAAATTTGTTTATTATAAGGAAACCTACTTCTGACTTTACTTTTTTTAAAAACTTGCTTCCTTCTATTTTCATATTTCCCGAAGTTTGCTCCCCAAGCCCTGGCTATTCCACCAGCTATAGTCCTTCTGTCCTTGAGAATAATCTACTTAATCATAAGAAATAATCTAATTTCCTATATCTCACAAACATTAACTACTACATGGTAGAGTTTGAACCTCAGAACCTTAATTTTGGATATTCTGCCAACATTTTGAAAGGAAAAATCAGTTTTCTGAAGAATTCACCTGAAATAATTTTTTATAGCACTTGACATACTAAGAAAAAGAAATAAATGGGATTCCCCCTCCCTTTTAGCCTCCTCCCTACCTCTCCTCTCAAAAGAGACTACTTTCCCCTTCAGAAAAGAGCAGGAGTCCCAGAGATAGCAACTGAATACGGCACACCTAGACGCAGTAAGACTTGGCACAAAACCTTTAATCAAGGCTGGATGAGGCAACCTAATAGGAGGAAAAGAGTCCCAAGAGCAGTCAAAAGAGTCACACACACACCTACCAATCTTCAAACCATGACTTATATGCAGAGGACCTAGCACATAGACCCATGCGATCTTAAGATTGCTACTTTAGTCTGTGTGAGCACCTATGAGACCTTTGTAGTTGTGGACTGTGTTCTCCTGGTGCCCTCCTCCCTTGTACATCAGTAATATCTTGAAGTTGGGTTTAGGAATGTGTGTGCTGAAGCAGAGGTCAGGAGGGAAGCAGGGATAGGCCATAGCAGAAAGTCTCTTTATTAGGAGACATTATAAATCTCCAAGATGATAAGGATGTATTAAGTACTCAGCCACCTAGAGCCTGGAGAACAGTGTCTGCTCTGTGCTCCGGTCCCAGGGCTGTGAGACTCTTCACTAAGGAACTATCCTCCGTGTCCTTTCAGAACTTGCAACTAGAATTCTTAAAGGGGCTTTTGATGGAGAGAAGCCTGTTTCCAATTTATGGTTTAAGAAATTCTCAGCCTGCTTTACAGACGCTTCAGTGTCAGAATCACTTAATTTCAAAGAGCTGCTGCATTCAAAGATGCTTCTGAAAACTGTGGAATGCAATTTGAAAAGCACTTTGAGGCACCCACGGCCACTGAATGAACCGAAAATATAAAACCCACTTTCTGCCATTTCAGTGCACTTGAAGACGAGGATTTCTTCTGCCTGCACACTAGCCATATGCCAGGTCTCCACCTAATTCTACAGACAACTAACCAAATATGGGGACACTTCATTTGGGCAATATTTTACTCACTCATTTTATATAAATTTTTAATTGTTTTCTGATGTTGTTTGTTTTCTTAAAGAAACCTTTTTTTTCCAAAGTCACAATGTGTCACTGTGCTCCCAAATTGCATATTTGCCTAGATTGTTTTGATATAAATTATTTATTTTAAAATATATTTTTATTAATTCTTTGAGAATGTCATTTGTGCATACAATGTATTTTGATCATATTAATCACCTACTCTGCTCTCTAACTCCTCCCATCTCTCTCTCTTTCTCCCCTCCCCACCCCTGTCTCTCTCTCAACTTGTATTATATAGATGTCACACTTAAAGGATAAGCACTCCGAGGATACTTGTTCTTTGCTTTGACCAATTGTGATCTTCTGTATTAGCCACTACCTACTCCACAGAACCTCTCCTGCTGACATCTGAGACCTACCCTGATCTATTAGAATTCTGAGGGTAATTTGATACTAGGTTCTGCTAGCAAAATGACAGTACCAGCTCCAGCCCTCTGGAGCCTATGAGCTCTGCCGCCTGTGTTTCTTAGCCACATTTACAGTACCAGATGTGTGTGACATCTTTTTTCTGTTTGTGTGTGGGGCATCACCCTTGGTAAGCAAATCCTCTACAAGTGAGCTGGATAGCCAGTCCCCATTTTAATCATTTTACTTGGAAACATAGGCTCAAAAAGTTGCTCACTGTGGTCTGTCAAGTAGCTGGGATTATAGACTTATCTTATCACAAAGCCTACTTAGGTTTCAAATTATTTATAATGAAAACAGTATTTTTCAGTGATAGGAACTCAAGCAAGTAATTAAATGTTGACATAATTTACACATGACCTAAATCTTCAGACCATGCAAAGGTAGCTTTAAAAGCAGATTGAGAGCTGGGTATGGTTGACACATTATTTTAATCCCAGCACTTAAAAGGTAGAAACACACAGATCTCTGTGAATTTGAGGCCAGCTGGTATACATAGTGAAAGCCTATCTTTTAAAAACTAGAGTAATATAACTACTTTATAATAATTTAGTAAAATTGTCAACATACAGAACTAATAATATCCAGGAACTGAGAAAATAGCAAGGTCAATAAAGTGCTTGCCTTCAAACGGGGGGATCTGAGTTCAATTCAAAGAACCCATTGGTTTTTTTTTTTAAAAAAGACAAGTATGTTAGTTTATTAAACTAGAAAAACCCCTAAGCACATCCTAACTATGTTTCCTCATGCCTGTACAAAAGTGACATCCTCGCCTATCACCAAAGAAACCTCTTTACAACAGAGACTTTTACAGAATATCTCAACCAATCAAGTTACATGGTTGTATATCCCTGTCCTGGCTGATAGATCTGCAAAATAACTCCTGCACCTCAGACTCAGAGCTCAATACAGAAGAGCAAAAGGACTATAAGAATCAAAGAGGGTCAGGAAGTTTGCTGTGTCTCTTAGGAATATCAGAAGCTACACTCATGAAGTCTCACTTAAACACGATCTGAACAAGGACAGTATAAGTACATATGAAAACCAAAAAAAAAAAAAAAAAAAAGGAAAACTCATGAGGCCTCAGCCCTAGACAAAGAACCACATACAACTAAGGAACGTAAGAAAAACACCATCTGTACAACTAATACAAAGTGGCCTGTGGGGCTGTTAGCTCACGCATGGGCATGGGTCCGGTTGGGCGGAGTTCTGGATCCCTCCTCTCTGCTACTGCTCAGGGGGGCTGAAGCGCAGAATTTGACTGAGTTCACTCCTCACTCCTCGTGGCTCCTCACAGATGCTGGGCTGAGAAGCCGCTGGGGCTCTCTCAGCCTGAAGGGGACAGATGTCTTCAGTGGGGGTCTCAAGGCCAATGCTGACCTGGGAGACTAGTGGTCTCAGTCTTCGGGCCCCCAGATACCGCTGGAAGCCGCGGAAGAACTAAGATTCTAGGGTATTCAGGCTGGGCTGGCCCGCAGCTGAGGGAGACAAGGGGAAGAAAAGCCCCTGCAGTGCCCTGCGAGTAGAGATTCTTCTTCTTCTTT
>NW_021604791.1:5482240-5497221 GCF_004785775.1 Grammomys surdaster
AGAAAGAAAGAAAGAAAGAAAGAAAGAAAGAAAGAAAGAAAGAAAGAGAGAGAGAAAGAAGAAAGAAAGGAAGGAAGGAAGGAAGGAAGGAAGGAAGGAAGGAAGGAAGGAAGGAAGATAGATGTTATGAATTTGCAAGGAAGTAAGTTACATGTGGGGTGACATGGTGGGGTTTAAGGAAAGAAGAAGGAGGGTAGATGATGTCATTATAATCTATAACAATGAAAAAATATTTTTAACATGGGTGCTTCAGTTTAGCACATGTAGCCAAATGGAATTCTAAACATTTATGCTTCCACTCACAGATTTGGTAAAAGAAGCTTCTGTTTGCAGTGAGCAACAGTTCATGCGGTCTCAGAGCTGGTCAAGGTGGTGAGAATAAGTGATTGTTATATGTCCAGCCCTAAAATACAAATCTATATCAGCCCTTCTAAGGTGCAGGGATATCAAAGAATAAGGGACAGAAATATCGTTACAGCCAGAAGATGGAGAAGATCACTTTGAAACACTCAGTATGAAATCAGTCAGAAAAAAATGTGGCAGGAACTTGCACCTTACCTTTATTAGCTATTTCTCATTTTAGAAAAGTTTCGTCAGCACTATGAAAATCAGAAACTGAAAAACAGCTAGATGTAAGCTATAGGAACCTCCCATCTTACCCAAGAAACTAAACATGTTTTCCTTGCTAATTTACACTTTACTTCACAGTCAAAGTTACCTTAAAAGTGTTAAAGATAACAGTAATTCTGTGATCTGATCAAACTTGAAGGGGCACCATTTTCCCCTCTTTCTTCACAGAGAAAGCTGAGAAAGGCATTTGAAACTGACATCCATAGGAGCTTTATGAAGATGGGAGGAAATTTTGTTTCCAACACTGACTGCACTTTTTGCAGATAGTACAAAGGCAATCATATTTAGGAGATGCCATATGCAAAATATGGAGCACAGTGCCAGGAGCTAAGATCTCTTCATGTGCTACCTGTTCCATTAGAAACTCTGTTCCCTGGCACATAAGGCATCCTCATCTGAGGACGTCCCTGCATCATCCTGCATCCCCGGGGTCTCTGACATGTCTCATTGTGTACCAATCAATTGTCATGGAAACTGCATCTGATATTTCTGATCTCAAAATGAAGGTGCTCAAGGCAATGCTTAGAGGAAAACCCCAGATTAGATTCATGAGTCCAGGGAGCACGCACATAGACCATTCCTCTCTGGGATACTGTTTTGTGTTTACGGGCAAATTCAAACAAAAATACTCCGTGGTTTAAGATTGCCCAAGATTGTCATTCTGGAAAGTATTACAAATATTTCTTAGTGTTAGTTTTCCTTTTTCGGTCCAATACTATATGTTTAGTCCTAGCTGTTCATGAACAAAATTCATATGTACGTTTTGCACACATACCCATTGGCCACATTCTAAACCCTATTGACATACTTCTGCTGTGTCTCCCATTGCCCTGACCATGCCTCTCTTCAAATACCATGCCACGGCAACTTCAGAATTCCCTTAAATGCTCAGATAATCAAAACGCTATTTTAATCTACATTTTCCTCACACCCACAGTAGTCCAGTCTAGAGTCCTCTTCAGCTCAAGTCTGGACAGGAATGCTGGCCTCTGGCTAGGCCTTTCTGCCTTCAGTCTCTTCATTAGAGCCTACTTACTCACTGTCAGGCTGGTTTTCCTCTAACTCGACTTCCTTTAGGTGTCTTTCATGCTCTGTGATCTCCAAGGTTTCAGTATCACTTATTATGCACACCCCAAGCCTTCTCTGGTCCTCAGAGCATTCCACTAATATTACACCACCCGGGATCCCATCCCACCGTCGTTTCTCATTACTGCTCACCACAGCCTCTCCACTCCCACCGGCAACATCTATCTGCCATGTGTGGTTTGCTCATTTTCATCTCCGTATCTGTCCTCATACAGTTCCCCATCCTCTGACCTACAAACTCATTTCTTGTTCTTTCTGCCAATATTTTGCTCCTTTCAAATGTCTATTCAAATGTCTATTAAATCCTTCTTAATTAATTGCAACCAAATACAGTATTCATATTACCCTTTATCTCCTGAGAAGCAGGGTCATGACCTAGAGGGATTACAGATAAGGATAGGAAAGCAAAAGCGGATTCAGGACAAAATACACAGTTTGGCAGCCAAAGTTCACAAATAGTTTGACCCAATTTAACAAACGGAGAAGACATCTTGAAGATAAAGACAATGATTAAAATTCCAAGTAAACAAAGTTCTCTTATTTGGGTAAGCCTTTAAGATGAAATATTATATGTTTTGTATATGTTAAAGTCCATATATTCACTGGCTACTTTCATTTCTATTATAAGAAAGACAAGCCTTTCTACAGTTCTATTATAGAGGAGAAAATAGGTGGTCAACACAGTAATGTAAGTTATGAGTTAACATAGGCAAAAATTGAGTTCTGCCATTCCCACTGAATTTGTGGTTGGCTACCTATGTATATATCCCTAACAGTGTCCACAGAATCTGTTCTAAGAGGAAGGAAAATAGAGAATTGAGGGGAGAAAGAGAAGGGAAGAGAATATGTTTGATTCTTCATGGTATAACATTCAAAACAATAATTCCTAATATGTAGCACATACCTTACAAATAAATCTATTATTTTCCAAACTTGACTTCTGATGTTACCTTTTCCATGTCATCAAACCAGTAAGAAGATAAATTGAATTTGAGAGTGCTAGTGTAAATTTTTATAAGCCAGACCCAGAAGTAAGAAACATCATTCAGTGAGTGTTCTGTCAGCTAGAATTCAATGACAGATGTACCTAATGCAAATGAGTCTAAGAAATATAGTCTAGTTATGAATATCCTGTTTCTCTCCCCCCCAAAAAGCTTCAATAAACAGCTAACCTACAGCTGACATGCCTGTATAAATGAAACAGCTATATTTTCCTTTCAGGTAGATTTTACTGGCGAAACCGTAGCCTGCTTGGGTAGAGCTTAAGGAGCACTGTACACTGAAAAAAAGAATGAAAGATATGTGTCAATAAATGTCAGTTCCTTGAGGTTGTCCATTAGCCAACAGAAGAAACTAGGACAAAAGTGCTACTTTGTCTCCTGTTTTTGGGTTACTCTGTTCTAAGCCTGAGTTCATGTTCTTTAAAACTAAAGGGTGTTTGGAATGAGTGTGATACATTCAACCATAATTAAATTCCTTCCCAGATACTTTACTGGTATGGATTGTATTTTGACTGGCATTCTAAAAAAATGACAACATGTTTTAGGCCAAAGAGATGACCAAAGATTTATTGCAAATAGTCATATTAAAACCTTGTTTCTAAATAAAGGTTACCATGAGTATGATCTTACCAAATTTAGTTCTTCTGTTCATTGTAATGAAATCCATGTTTTCCCCCATCTCTAAATGTTTCTGTTAAGAACTAAGTATTTGTGTCCCTGCAAAGCATTTATACATTGAAGTTCTAAACTTCAAATGTGTAAGTATGGGGGTGGGTCTTTAGGATGGAATTATGTTTGGGGGTAGAACCCTCATGAATGGAATCAGTATCTTTTTTAGGAAGAGACCCAGTGACATCCTGTCATAGCTCAAAACCACAAAAGGGCAGTGTAGAGATAATCCTTATAAAGGAGTCCTTGCTGGGAAAGTAGGTAGCCCTTGCCCTTGAATTCCATAACCTCTAGAAGTACGAGAAAGAAATGTGTCTGGCTCCCTAGTCTACAGTGTTGGCTGTTGTTGTTGCCTACACTGAAGACTTTCTCCTTCAGCTTCTCATGGTTTGGATATTTTTCCTTGGTGTTCTGGTATAAATCTTTTGTTTACGTTCATGTGTGTCAGCATTCAGCTCCAGGTCCGGAGATAACCCCTGCCTGTACTTCAGTGCAAACTATCTCTGCCCAACATTTTATCAACATGGTTTACAACACTCGATACTATCGTAGGCATTTTCAAGGGCATTTTATACACAGTTAGCCGTGTCATGAAAGACACAATACGGTGTAAATTTGCTGATTCACATATTAGCCTCCCTTCTTCCTACCTCTCATCCTGAAACAATACAAACTATTCTTTCTATCTCATTCCTAGCAGGTGAGCAGCTCTTTTCTTTATTACCTACATATGACCTTCAGTGCCACTGTACAGCAAGATCACTTAATAAATTGTTTAATACTTCTTTCAATGACTGCCCTAAGAGGAAAAAAAATCAATGAATAAATTTTCTTTAGCACTTAAATGCTCATAAAAATACTTTTTAGTTTTTATTCAGTACTTACTTTTTAGCCATCATTGCTGAAGATGAGAGAACAATTCCTGGTTATGTTTATTAATAAAGTCATTCATATCAAAAAAAATAGCCATAGTGTGTCCACAGCATGAAGATGGACAAGTATCGACACTTCTGAGAAATGCAGTCGGATTAAAGATAAACTTTAGGAATGTTTCTAAATGACTATTAAAGGGAAATCTGAGAAATCACATTGTCGATGGCAGTGGTAAGTTTAGTAATTCTAAAATATCCACTGTAATATTTGTAGGAGAAAAAAGACAAATTCAAAAACTTGGAGAATGTTTCAAAAATTCATGAGAATGTTGTTTTTGTATTCAAACAGCGCCACATCTTCTCAGAATAGAATGGGGTAACGACCTCAGGAAGATGTGCTTTCAAAGCTCTGGTGAAATATTTTAACCCACTATTTAAAAAGGTTACACTGCTTATTTATACTCTGGTGATTATATTCTTAAATATAGAGCACCAGTCAATTAGTATTAAAGATTTATGAAGGTACAACTTAATAATTTTCCACTCGATTCCTTCCTACTAATTAAAGATTTTTCACCATTAATCTTTGTCCTTTAGCATCTAATCTGAAGTAATGCATGTCCTTTAACTTTAGAATTAATTTTAAAGAACATCTTTAATTTCAGTATGGACGACTATTTTCACAATTGCCTTTCAGATTAAATTAGGAAATCTCTCAAAGTCTCCTATTTAATTTCACATACAAAATGTCATTTGCATTAAACTGATGATTTCAAACTACATTCTTGGCCCACAGTATCTAATTCATTTGGCTAGAGAATTATGGAAATAATAAAATTACTTCCAAATTTCTAGGAACACTTCATTTTTAAATGCCTAATTAAATATATCTTTGTAATAAAAGAAATCGTTCAGAAGCAATGTAACAATATTTTAATTTCCCACTAATAGGTGTGCTGAATGGTAATTTGTAATATATTTGACATCCACAGGGAAGAGAAGAATTGTCTCCTTCACACCTTAAAACAAACAGAACATCTACACAAACAAGAAAATAAAAATGAAGTTTCTTGGCAGAAATTCCAAAGAAATAAAGTGAAAAACTGAGTTACATATTTTTTTAGAAACTAATAGATTATAATCAGTTTTTCATGCATTTGAATCAAGAGACCAGTTTTTCCTTGTTTCTGCAAATGATAGGGCTATTTCTTCTCCCTCATGAATGCTATTGACCTCAGAGGTGATTCAGAAATTCTCTCACTTTCCAAGCTGCCAGTGAGGCTGGATAAGAAGGAAAAGTCATTCCATCTCTCATTAGAGTGTATACAGCTCCCCAGCCTACTCTGTCTGTCCCAGCTTCTTAATAAATAAACCTTTGCCCCAGTTCCTCCAGAGAGTGGGCCATAATAATCCATAATTTTTGTAATTTTGTTCTTCTTATTCTTGTGTCAAAGTCACTTAAAACCACTTCATCTCCCCTTCCTCAGACTTTCAAACTTGATATTATAATATTGTGCCCCAAGCTAGAAGTATACAGAAAAATTGGAGAAATTTTATGCTTTTTCTAAACTTTACTTGTTGCCTAAATATAACAAGAATATAATTTTAATGCCAATGGAACAAGAATTAGGTCCAAAGGATTAAGACATATGATGTTTAACATACTACATTCAATACTAGTAGGCACTGTAAACTCTAAAGCATTTGAAGATTAGTAGAAGAAAAACCTGAATGTATGTGTATGCTGAATAAATGCACCCATTAGCCTCCTAAATATTTGGAAGGAGCTAATCTAAAATTCTTCAGCCTATTTTACATTCAAGTATGAAGAGATTCGGATTCATGTCTCAGACTCATTTTTTTTTTCAGAACAAAAAGAAATGATCAAAACTCTAAAAATAAAAATGTGTCATCCTGAAACATTTATACCTCTGCACATTATCAGAGGACTGAATTCCACATGCCTAACCAAGCCGAACAAGCTCAGAGTACCACTGGTTAATATTGGCCTTCCAGCCCCTGCAGTTCTTCAAGTAAATGAAAGGTCAATAATGCAAGCTGCCTGCTGGCTTCTGGCTGGTAGCATTGCCTACCAACCCTGCACTGCCCTGGGTAACACTGTTGTAGCTGGGAGGCTCTCCCGAGGGTATTTAAAGCTCATTTTCTATTCATCCTAGAATAATCCTCTCTCTTGCTGACCATTAACAGTGTAATTAATGGGAATTTTCTGATCGATGTACCCTTGCAGATAAGTATTATAATAAAGGGTGATTAGAGTGCAGAATAATACAGTTAAATCCAGCACCTAGTCGTCACCACTCATTGATAATACCATAACAGAATCAGACAGTGCAGCCAGACTGCATAGAAATTATATCAAATAAAGTAATTTCTTCAATTTATTGCACTTTTAATTATGCCATCTTTAATTTAAAGAACTACCTTGCCCCCATATAACGTAGTCTCGAAGCTAAAGAAAATTAATCTAAGGCTAACTAATATTCACTTCCCCCAGCACATTTGGAATCAATTTTACCTTAAGCAAAATGTTTTATGAGCCTCTAGTTTACCCTGGGCATTATGCATCTTCATAATTTTCTAATGAGTGTAAGATATCTACGAGCAGAAGCCATGAATCATATTTTTGGTGGCCCTTAAAAACAATTTTTCCCAACACTGCTGTAAATTAAAAGAGATGTGAGAAAACGAGAATAAAATCTCATTACTGCTGACAACCTCACAGCTCAATAAACCTGTTTTAAATCTTATTAAGGGGTCAGTTATTTGTCATTTCAGTAACCTTCATCATCATAGCCAATATCATGCCAGCCAATCTTTCTTCAAAATATCAGAACATAAAGGTCGTGCAAAGATCTAGGGCCATGAAAATTATCCCTGGGATATAATAGAAGGGCCTGGAGCTACTTCAGGGACTTCAATTTAAATATTGACAGGCACTGAGCTGTGATATTACATACAGAGGGTCAGGGATGAGACGCTAATCAACAGAATCTGAGAAGACCCTGGCACTCCCTGGGGTTTCCTGATGACCAGAAGCTGAGGAACAGAGGGGTCATTTCACAGGAGCCTCCAGGGATGTCTCCAGATGAACCTGGATCACTGCTCATCAGATGAATGAAAGAAAGGGAGAGTAGCAGATCACAAGCAACTACAGGCTTTGTGTAAAACCAATTTTCTAGATGCAAATGAAACTCGTTGAGTGTTATCCCAAACTGCGTCTAATGAGAGCAGATCTGCATCTACCATAGGCCAGCAAGCTCGGAAGCTGTTTGCTTTCCCTATTCCTTTCCTGGGTAAGTTCATAAGCAGAGGCAATTTTAATATAGTTTTCAATTTAGTCTAAGTGAATCTGAATTCATTAGAATCAGGGGATCTTAATATAATATAAATAAGTTGAATTAACTAAACATATGCTGTCTTTAGTTAGCATCCATATGTCTATATGTATGTGTGTAATGTATTTACATACAATCATGCATATGTGGAATCTCAGATTCTGTTGATTAGAGTTTTGTCCCTGACCTCCTGTGTGTAATATCACAGCTCAGCTCAGTGTGTCTTAATATTTAGTTAAAGTCCCTGAAGGAGCTCCAGCCCTTATATTATGATCTTCATGGCCCTAGATCTTTATACAACCTTTATGCTCTGATATTTTGAAGAAAGATAAGATGACATGGTATTGGCTAAAATGACATAAATGTGTGTGTGTGTGTGTGTGTGTGTGTGTACATATATAGAGATATATGCATGCTAACTAAAGACAGCAAAAAACACTGCAATGATTTGAGAACAATACAAGTAACTTCTCACAGTTCTGCTGTGGGTCTAGTCACAACCAGTCTTTTTAACCTGGTCAGTAATGGCCCCAGAAAAAATAGAAATAAGCCTCTTGTTTTAAAATCAAGTATCTTTCCCATGGCTCTTGAACATAAGATGGTCAGAGTATTGCTGTCAGGGACTAAATGGAAACATGCCCGTGCCCTAAAAGACATGTCCGAGGGGCAGTCTTTGGCTTGTGATTTAGAGCTGTCATTTCCAAACTGATCTGAGCATCCTTGCTCCCACCATCTTTTGCCTCTCCCCTTTTCAGCACATCCAATTTAGTCTATCTTATTCTTCAGCTAAAATTCACACATTCTACATAATAAAAGGGTTAATAAAAATCTACAGTTCTGTGCACTTAAGATTTTCCATACAATCCAGTAGATATGATTATCAACTCTCCCAGCCCCTTGCTACTCTGAATTCATTCACTCGAGGACTGTTGGTCATAGCTTGAGTTTTATCATTAAATATTTCAACTAACTGGCAGTAAAATTTCTTCCCCTGGTGTAGTTTACTTCTGAGAGCATTCTGCCTCAACAAAGTTTACTATCTATGTACATTAATTTTCCTGTCACCTAATCACAGTATTGAGATTATATATTTGGTTGCTTGGGTTACCATAGTAAAATACCACAAACTGAATGGTTTAAGCAATAGAATTTTATTTTCTCATGGTTCCAGAAACCAGAAAAGTCCCAATATCAGAATGTCAGCATGATCAGTTTCTGATGAGATTCCCTTCCTTTTTTTCTATGTCTTCATATGACAGCCAGAGAGAGAGAGAGAAAGAGTTCCATGTCTTTTGGTCTTCATGTAAAGCAGTAGTTCTCAACCTGTGGGCCACACCCCTTTGGCAAATCTCTATCTCTAAAAAAATATTTACATTATGATTCATAACAGTAGCAAAATTACAATTATGTAGTAGCATTGAAAATAATTTTATCATCAGGGATCACCACAACGTGAGGAACTTTATTAAAGAGTTGCAGCATGAGGAAGGTTGAAAACCCCTGCTATTAGGACACCTCACCTAGCAGGCTATGACCCCACTCTTCCTTTTTCATTTAATCGTTGAGCCTCTTTCCAGTTTCTAACACCAAGTACATTCTCCTTGGGGGTTAGACCTTCAGTATATTAATTTGGAATGAATATATTTCATCCTGCTACATTTGCTCTCGAGATTTGTTCATTCCTTTCCAACTTGCTTGTAGCCTCTTTATCCCTGCTATCAGTACTCAACCAAGTATGTATTCAAGCCATAGCACCTGATTCCTTAGAATCATAATTCAGATTACATAATTTCTCTACTCTTACCCCTCCATCCACCTCTCCTCTAGTTTATAATAAAGTCAAAATACAGCGGCTTCAAGATCATCACAGTCTTCTTATTGCATCTTGCTTTCTAATCGACCTGTTCTCTATAGTCTAGACATAATCTGCATCATTTCCATCTGTAGAAAGTGCCTCTGAGCCTTTGTATGCATTTCTTCTGCCAAGAATTCCCCTCACCCACATTGTTTCTATAATCCTCTTCTACCCATGCCTTCTTCAGGTCTTCGTATAAGATAATTTTTTAGTCCTCCCTCTATAACTGTTATAGTTACTCGTCTCCAGACAATGATACTCCTATCTATCTTCCCTTATTTTCTTTCACTATCTATTATACTTGCACTCTATTTTGTAGTTAGGATTCCTATTTCACAAGTTGTGAAAACACAACTGAAGTTAAATTCAATCAAAAGCATCATGATCTTCCAAGATCACTAGGAATTCCAGAAGTAGGCCACTCTGTGGAAGGATACGTTTAAGAATGGTTTCCACAACCATCATTCATCTTACTATCGCCACCTCTATATATTAGTTCAGACTATCTATATGATTGGTGAGAACTGTATCTCATAGATCAATGTGACAGACTCAGGAAATGGTAGTCTAGACTATAACCAGAGGCTTCCCAAATCTAAAGCCAACAAACAGCATCAGCTATTCCACATCTCAGCCACCAACCACTACCAACTGTCACTATTCATGCAAATGCTCACTATCCCTGGACTTGCTCTTCACTAAAAGAGTTTCTTGTTCAAATAAATCAATCAAAACTGAGCACAAGGAAGATTGAACAAACATTAAGCAATTTATTAGGATGTGTATGGAAAGATAAGATACAATCCTCTTACAAACTTTCACTACCTCCTCTTCCTCGATATGAATAAATCTTTTAGCATAATATTTTTCAAGATCAAACTATGAAAGAGATGAACAATTAGCAATAAGATTGATTCATCCCACATACACCATTCTATTAAAATCGAAATACTAAGACTGCTAGGTGGGATCTGTCTTGATGATCTTGAATTAAGGCTTTATCAGGACATCGGGATCTATATGCAAATATCAGAAGTGAAGAAAAGTAGACAAACAACCAAAGAGAAGTGAGTGGCTGGTGCATGGGAGACTGCTTCTGCTTGGAGGAGCTGGCACCTCAATGAATCATACTGAAGATCCCCATCACCATCCTGGTGCTCTAGTACTGACTACTTCTCTCAGCATGCATGCACCCCTCCTCCAATATCCCAAGTAGATAACAGGCCAGCACTTGTGGCTTGAGTCACCCAACACTTTATCTCAGCATCATGAGTAAGTGATATTGTTTCATCTGATTTTTCCTTTGAGGCATCCTGAAATAAAACAGCCACACAGTAGCTTTATAAATGGAAGTAATATGCAGTCCTTCACATCTTATTTCCATAGTCATATTGGCCTTACGACTATCAAATCAGTGGGTTCACAGTTGTTAACAATCACAATCTGAGTCCACAAGAAAAGCTTATGGATAGTATATCATAATCTATCAAGTTACAAACTTATATTATTATTATTGATGATGATGATGTTACCCCATTCAAACAGAGAAGCGAAGATTGCTAGCACCTCTCAGCTGACTCACAAAACTTCAAAAGAATCATCCTTGGTTTATCCCAGTGCTCTTAGTGTTCAGGTCTCTGCAGCACATAGCATCGGAGACTATATGGAAGTCTCTTTCTGAGAACCATATAAGTTAAATGTCTGTGCTACTGGAAATGTTTGGGTAGCTCCACCTTGGGCAGAAAATGTTACTGGGGAAACCTGGACCTTTGTAGGAGGGAACTGTACTCCATCAATGAACAAATCATTTTCCTTCACAAGACAATGCATAAATTTAATAAAAACTCCTCTGTGTGTTGTTATACACTCCTCTGTTTAATAACTTACTGGCCCAGTGGAGTTTGTGGACTTGCTAGGTGCCCATTAATCTAGATCCTTGAGGACTAGCAGTATAAGAGAGATTTCATCAGTACTGTGGGGCCATGAAAATCCTGAAGGACCAAGAGAAGTACTAGGATTCTTGTGTTACTCTCCTTATGAGGAGAAAATGAGTACACCACACTCCGTATGGGCCTCTTCAGGCATCAGTCACAAATTCACTGACATTTTATTGCCGTTACCAGAACAAGCCACAAAACCCTCTGTCCATTTGCATCAGTCCAAATCACTATGGGGTTCAATTCATACTTTGGACAGATTGATTAGAAACGGTTTGCACAACAGTCATTCAAATAATATATATGTATCAATATTTTAATAAGGATTTGGGGACTGTTCCTAGCCTGTTACTGTTAAATTTTACTTCATAAGTTACATGCATGATGCCAATGTAATAAAGAAGAAACTTAAGGTAAGTGTGGTGGTTTGTACCCGAAACCAAACTGCTGAAGAGCTGAGGCAAATATATCACTTGAGCCCTAGAGCCCTGTGTTCAACCTTAACACAGCAAGACTTTGTCTCAAAAGAAAAAGACAAAAGACAAGAAAGAAATGAAAAAAATCTTAAAAACTGACTCAGAATAAAGCTAAAGGACAGTTTTATTAAAGTTTGAGAGAAATCCAGTAGAGCAGGGAAGCCATGAATCTTGGGTGCTGTTTAAACAAAGATGATGAAACAGGAGAGAGAAAGTCATGTCTTTTAAGTTAGGGTTCAAGTGAACAGATTCAGTAAGGGACCACACACAGCTGCAGAGTAAAGGGGATGCCAGGTTTAGCTTCAGAGAATGAGTGGGAAGCTCTGAGGGTCTGGGGAAGCATAGCAAGCTTGGGGCAGTGTCCAGAAGAAATTGATAGAAGGAACAAGGAAAATGTAGATCTCAGAAATAGAGGCCATGGAATAGAATATAGGACCCAGGAAGAAAACAATGAAACAAGGGCCACATAAGAAGACAACATGAACATAGGAAAAAAAATTCTTTCCTCAACAAATAGGACTGTCTGAAACGGGCATCTATCTACCTAAAGAAAGATGGAATTAGATTTGTATCTTTCACCTCATACAAAAATCAATTCAAAATTTTTCGAAGCTCTTCATCTAAAACATGAAATACTGAAACACACCCTAGAGGAAGACGTAGTAATCCTCTTTAAGAAGCTTCTGAGTAGAACACTGACAGCACAGAAACTAGCCCCAGTATGAACAGGATGACCACAGTTGAAGGAAGTCCCCACATGGCAGGGAAGACTAGCAGCAGAGCACACGGCATACAGAATGGGAGAAACTCCTTCCCAGGCTAGGGGCTCAGATCCAGAAACAACAAAAAATTGGAGAAATATACCAAGCAAATAAATTGTCAAACAAAAACATGGACAAATGACTTGACTATACCATTTAAAAAGGAAAAACAGAAGTGGCCAAGAACTATTTTCTAAACCTATTCAATATCTCTTACCGTCAGAGAAATGCAGATTAAAACTAATTTGGAATATCACTGCTACTGCTCAATCTGAATAACTATCATCAAGAAATCCAACAGTAAATGCTGGAAAGGATGCGGAGAGAGAAGCCTTACACATTTGACTATTGGTGGATATGTGGATTAATTCAACCATTATGGAAATAAGCTTGGAGATTTCTCAAAAAAAATTAGAAGGAGAACTACCAAATATCTCACTACTCATCAGCATAGACCCCAAGAACTTCATACCCAACTACAGAGATATTTGCACCCCATGTGTATGAGTACTTTATCCACTAAAGTGAGGAGATGGAACAAACGGGTGAATCGATAATAAAAAAAGTTGATATATTAAAATGGAATACGATTTAGCTCTAAAAAATGAACTCACTAAATTTGCAGGAAATGGATGGTCTTAGAATTTACAATGTCAAGTGAAGTCACACAATCTCAGAAAGAAAAAATGCTTGTCCTGCCTTGTACAGAGATCCTATCCTCTAGTGTGCGTGTGTGTGTGTGTGTGTGTGTGTGTTGTGTATCCTCTATTTATACAATACTTACATGTGCATACATATGTAGACAAGGATGTATGTTGGTAAAGTGTTATAACGTGTAGAACAAGAAATGATAAACCAGGCAACAAGGAAGGACTGAAGACAGCTAACAGATATCATAAAAGAATATAGAGAGCTAGTTCTACCTCTGTCTTTGATTCTTCATTATTGGTGGTGGATAAGAGTGTAAAACAGAAGTGAGAGTGGAAATGTGAATCCCAATATGAAGCTGCACAGCTTCAGAATGGCTGCTCTGACTTTCCAGAAGTCAGATGTACAGATTTGGGGGTCTGGCTAATTTCACTATGTAATTTCTTTATTTGAAAGTTCTTTATGATAAGGTTTTAATGAAGGCCTAAGGAAGGAAGGAAAGAAGAAAGGAAGGGAAGGAGGGAGGGAGGGAGGGAGGGAGGGAGAAAGGAAGGAAGGAAGGAAGGAAGGAAGGAAGGAAGGAAGGAAGGAAGGAAGGAAGGAAGGCAAAAACAAAGCAGTCTTCCAGCACCACCATGCTCTATGCAACTAGCTACAAGCATCTGCAAGGAGAGAAGGGGCTTCTGGGAAAGAAAAGTACCTTACCTCATTACAAGAACAGTTATGTTCCCTCTTTCCCATTACATAGCTTGGTACACCAAGTTTCCACTCAGGACCATGGCCTCAACAGAGCACAGATATCTCCATTTTTTATACAATACTTAAGTCCGAATAAGGCACTTTCCTTTCTAGAACAGGTGAGGTGGGGTCAAAGCTCTCAATAGAGTGATCCATCCATAAAGGCCTCCAGCCTGCTAATTATCTATCTATCTATCTATCTATCTATCTATCTATCCATCATCTATTTATCTGTCTATCATCTTCCTATCATCTATCTATCTAACTGTATTATATGAGGGCAATTTATTATCACTGTTTAAAACAAAGTATTTATTGAACACTTAAATGCATTTGTACTTGATATTTGGACATACAGTCACCTGGTTCATATAAATTTAAGTGCAGTATACCTGTCTACATCAATTATTTAGAGAAGAATTCACAAAAGTGACTTCACACCTTTTTGCACAGAAAGGAAAATCATCAGATAGATGAGCTGAAATTCATGCTAGACCTTGTGTCACTGTGGCAGATGTATTCTGTTAACACAGTTGACAATAACACAATGAGACAAACATTTCCCAAAAGAGTCTAGCTCATGAAAGACAAATGAACTACCCAAATAAAAGAATTAAAAGCCAAGCCCGGAGCCAGGTGGAATTGAATGCAAACGGCAAAGTGTTACATTGTCAAGGTGAAGAACTGGGTTTATGTCTAGGTGAGATGAAGCCATTGGTGAATCAAGCCAACCACCTTTCAGGAGACCACCCTTAGGAAGGTGGATCTCCATTAAGCCATGCTAAAGAGATAGAAGACTAATTCTCCCTTCATTGAGAAAATGTACATTTCCCCAGTTTCTGCCCCAGTGCAGTCTCTTACACAGCCTCCGGCATGTGGCTTTTTAAGTCTGCCCTCTTTTATGAATTACTCAGAAAAGGCTAACATTTCCCTTTCTTCAAAATCCCTCTCT